>NC_141879.1:112985000-113267500 GCF_056163025.1 Triticum urartu
CCGATGGATGAATGAGGAGCCTCTGTCGAGTAGTGAAATGATAGGATTCTGCTTTTCGGTTAAACCGAAACACAAGTCGGCGATTCAAGCCAAGAGTGCGGGCACCTTAAGAGCGGTCAAAGCTAGAAGCTATATCATGACTGCTGGAACGAAAGACCCGATGAGTATTTTCGTACCACCTTCCAATCTTCTTATTCAATTGTGTACTTTTCCACTAGGCGAGACATAAGTTATCGGAATCCGGGGCCTGTTTTTCCCTATTTCCCAAGGGGAATGTCAAATTGTGTGGTTTCACAGTCTTATGAGACAGAAAGTTTTGGAAAATGGAGCTGCCGTTTTCACTACTTTGGTCCCTAGCGATATTGTTGCTTAAACTAACATGGAGAGTGGGTTCAATCACTTTAAAGTGCCCTCTCAAGTGTCATCTCATAATGGTAATCTCCTTATGGTATAGTAATTTGGCTTAGAATAAGAAACCTATCTCTTCCGCCTAATGGCTTTTCACTACCCCTTGCGGGAATGCGTATCGTTGCTGCATCGCCACCGTATTCCTGACTTGCTTTTCCGAACTGCTTGTTTTCTCGGGGCTGCAGTCCAGTTGCTTAGTGGTTTGCTTCTCGGTCTACCCAATCAAGGTTAGACCTCGCTCTATCAACCATTGCTTTAAATAGTATCATGTTATTTCATCTTTCATTGATACCATCATTACAATCGAGGGCCTACAATCCATGGAAATCCCTATTCCGATCACTGGGAAAGAAGAGCAAGTAAGTAATGAATGAATGAATGAATTTAGATGGTATATAAACATCTCCCCATGAAGGGAAGGTGCTATAGTATCTAACTAAGAAAAAAAGTAGGTTGTGAAATGATAGGAAATATGCCATGCAGAAAATCAAGGAAATATTTCCTGGATTTTCGGATGACCCGGCTTATCTTTGCAGTTATCCTTATTTAGCAGAATCTAGTGAGTGTTCCATTAAAAGGAAAGAGAGCTATTCGTTGTAGGATTGATCCAGACAACCCAACCTAAGTCACCTATTGCGCCTAACCTAAGTATAGTGCCAGTGGTCGGCGAAGTTCATTCCTGTAGAGAAGAGAGGGGATCCTATTTCCTTTCCCCCTTTCCCAGTATGGCAACCTTATCTTCCAGCATGAAAGTTGGTATCAGAATGAAACAATCCAATCCATACTTGTGGAGTGCTCAGTTCAGTTCCTGATTTCTCTCAAGCCTAAACCGGAAAAGGAAACCTATTACCCGGGGTCCCCCCTTTCGGCTATATCATCTGCTGTTCCTCGACTCTCAGGAAGGTAAGATCATCAATCAATAGTAGGCTGCTGCTCTGTGCAGTTAAAGATGGGATCCAACCTGTTCTGTTTGCTTGTTTCCTATAATCTGTGCTCGATTCCATATTTCTGTATCCTTCGATTCCCGGGACAGATCTGATCTCCTTTATACTTACCTCAAACAACGAGCGAAGTCGAGATGTTGATGAGAAAGGGGCTTTTCTCAAGGCCAAAGAGTGCTCTTTGAAGGCTACTATGCATCCTTACGAATACAAGAGTGGTTTTTTTTGTTTTGGGTATAGCAGGACTTGAACCTGCGACCATTAGGTTAAAAGCCCAATGCTCTACCAACTGAGCTATACACCCGATTTTACAAGAAGGCTTGGTGCGGAAAAGAAAAGAGGGCGGCCTGGCCCCTTTTCTTCTTATCATATCACAAGGGCGCGGCTCTGTATGGTATAGTACTGTGGAGCAAGTTTGGGAGTCTTTCCACTCATTGAGGATTCTATCTAAAAAAGAAGGTCAACGGGGGAGACTACTTTGAAGTCCGGGCTGAACAAACTACTTCTCCTGCTACCAAAACAGAGAAATAAGGAAATAAGATGGATTCGTCTAATAAAATACCCAATGCCTGTAGTTGAAGAATTGTTGGATGAGTTATCTTGTGCTGTTTGGTTTACTAAGCTGGATCTGAGAGTTGGTTACCATCAGATAAGATTACATGAAGCAGACGAATACAAAACGGCATTCAAGACCCACGTCACTATGAATTTTAGGCTATTTGGGCTCACAAATGCACCACCCACCCTCCAGAGTGCTATGAACACAATTCTGGCTGAGCTGACTAGGGTTTGTGTACTTGTTTTTGTTGATGACATCTTAATCTACAGCAAATCCTTGCAAGATCATGTCACCCATTTGCAGCAAGTATTTGACCTTCTGAAGCAGAATCAACTATATGTGAAGTTGAATAAATGTTCATTTGCTCAACCACAGATAGAATACCTGGGTCATGTCATTAGTGGGCAAGGGGTGGCTACAGACTAAAAGAAGATCCTCACAGTGAAAGAGTGGCCTACTTCCAAGTCAAGCACATTAGAGTTTGGGCTTAGCAGGACAGGCGTTTCATTCACAGGAGCTTAGCTCATTTGACTGCTCAAAGACTTAAAACACCAATGCAGCACAAAGCTTTCCTTTCCTCAAGCTCATGGGATTACAATATACCATCCAATAAAAGGCTCAGAGAATAGGGCAGCTGATGCACCACTATCTAGATTACATGAGCCAGATGAACTCAATGCCATTACTTCCTGTCAACCACAATGGCTCACTGATATTGTTGCAGGGTACAGCAAAGACACATTCACCCAGAATTTACTATCTGAATTGGCAGTCCTGAGCACTCACAAGAATAGCAAATATTCATTGCATAATGGGGTCATTCGATATAGAGGAAGAGTATGGGTTGGTGCAAACTTCTAAATGAAAAAAAACATCTTGCAAGCACTTCATGCCAGTGGTATTGGTGCCCACTCTGGCATTACTGCTACTTATCACCGCATCAAGGCACTATTTGCTTGGACAGGAATCTTTGAATCAGTGGAATCTTTTGTCAACAAGTGTCAAATCTGTCAGCAAGCTAAGGTAGAACATTAAAAACTCCCTGGCCTCTTCGATCCTCTACCCATTCCTGATGAAGCATGGTCCATTATCAGCATTGACTTCATCACTGGATTACCAAAGTCCCATTACTATGATTCAATTCAGGTGGTGCACGAGACAAGCCAAACAAACAGAAACCGAATTAATACCGAAGAACACAAGCTGTGGGCCGTAAAGTGGAAACGGTTGCAGGCCAAAGCTGTCCCCCTTTGCCACTAAGACTTGAATCTTTAACCATTGGAATACCCGGTACTCTCTCTACCAAACAGGCAAGATAGTCTTATCTTGAACTCTGTCCCTTCTCTAATGATTGACAGGTTTAGTGCCTGGTAGTAAGGGTATTTTGTGGTCTATTGTCCTCCTAGGAGGTCACTCTGTAGGCTCAGCAAACAATTCACTGAAGCCATTCAAGACCGGTTGCAGGGCAGACATACCATTGACTTGACATGACCGTAATACATACAGAATAGGAAGGATAAGCTATAAGATAGAGATCCGGATTGTTGTGCTCCGGAATAAAGAAGAATACCATCTTGTCTAATCAAATACGAATACCATCTTATTGATTTAGTCAGCTTGCATCAACACATAAGATGTGATATGAGTAGTGGGAAATAAACTCTTCTTTGATCACTTGAAACATAGTAGAAAGCATCCAAAACAGAATGAAATGCTGTTCAAAAGAAGAAGCTACCTAGCCCAACCACTACACCATTTTGCCTAATGTGTGACTACCCATATCAGTTACAACATCTTCCGTTTCCAAGTTTTCAGTGCCTTTTTCTTATAGTATACAAAATAGGATTCTGGATTGCTCTTCATTTTGTTCAATTTATCCCCTTGCTTTTCAACGTATATATATTAACCCGCCTTGTTTACCTATTTCTTCTACAATTCACATGACTCATTGAAACCAACTTTCTCCTTCCTACATTTTATCTCTACAGCAGTTATCCTGTATAATGATTTCTTTTTGGTCGCTACTCTCCTAACCGACGAGTCGGAGAGGATACGAATGTCCATTCACCCTACCACCCATCTTCCTTCTAGCTTCCTTGATCAACGACGAGTAAAGATCCCGGAAAAGATCCAAGGGAGTACAATACACTTTATATTCACGTCTTGAATAATGAGGGGGGTAAAGAAGAAAGTCCGATTTCTCTCTCCTTTGCGGATATGCCCTTATTCAGCTCTTGAAAGAAAGAGAGATAGAAAGAGAGAATGATCAAACTCAACTAGACGGCAGTTCCTCTTATTCAAACCTCTCTTGCCGAGTCTTCTCCTCATAGCGAGTTTCGCTCTCGCTTCGCGTGTCCTAAACATAAAAAAAGAAAGAATTGATTGTAAAAGACAAGTGTTTCATTCCCCTCCCTAATCGTTGAAATTCGAACTGTCCGCTAGCTCCTCCTTTGTTTGGATTATAGCCCTTCCTTGGGGATTTACTATCCAAAGTAAATCTTTCCAGTTTCAAATGCTACTATTTCTTCGTGGGCAGAAAGTCCAAAATCTTCTTTTTCCGGTACTCCTTACTCTTTTCTCCCGTCGTCCTACTTTCACTTCTACGGACCTTCTATCCATAACGAGTTCCAGGATTGGTGAATCGATGTGGGAATAGATAAAACGATTGTTGAGTACACAGTATAACCGTGTAGCTCATCCAGAAGATCATCAATGACCGGTATCGGGTATTTCTTTTTTACGGTTTGCGCATTGAGTTGCCTATAATCCATAGGCGCCACGAACCTTCTTTCTTCTTGTAAAGAAGAGCCGGTGAGGCATGAACTAGGTTGTAGAGTACCATTCTAGAGTAACTCCTTGATTATGGCTTCAATTTCATCCGGTGGTGTGAATACCTATAAGGCCTTTGATTCACTGGTTGACTATCGTGAGGTGAATCCGATGGTCACATGGTCTTTTAGGAGGGAGGGTAGTGGGTTCTAAGAACACATTAGAGAAAGAGGACCAAACCTGCTTGAGTCCTCTTCTACATCTTGAGTACTTCCCACTCCAATGGATCTAGTTTTTAGAATAGCTTTGATCCGGCCATGTAGAGCACTCATAGAGGTCCGGCTTCACGTCAGTAATCTACCACACCCATGCTAGAATTCAGTAGAGTCCCCACTCGCCAACCGCGATGTCTTGGTTGAGAGGCCCCACCTACCCATCTTCCCACAGTTTCACTGAGGTAGTACCATCCCCAATTCGCCACTTCTTGTGTTGATGTACTAATAAATTGGTTGAGGCAATCGACTTCAATCAGAGGAAGCACTTGTGCACATCAACTTAGGATATCCCCTCCGTTCTACACCAGATTATGCACTCACCTCTGGTATAATATAGGAAAGGAAGACGCCCTTTCAGTGCACGCCAAAGCAGCTTTGCCTAGAAGGCTTCGAAATACACTACTAGGTCCCTCATTCTCAGTCGGCCTTCACAAAGCGGTTTGCACACCTTGGACCAGCTGGACAGATGTTCCGGCCTTTCTCCTATTAAATGCATCTGCCACCTTATTTTCCATTTTACCCCTAATATTCCGCCTTTGAAAGTCAAAACTCACACTTGCTCATCTTAGCATGTAGCTGATTCCGCAGAAAAAGTGTTAGCTGCAAGTGCTGTTGATGCTCCTTCAGTGTTTTACTGTCAAGAAGTATATCATCAAACCAACACAAATCTTCTGGGCTTGAACACATCATTCATGAGTGCTTGAAACGTTGGAGGAGCATTTGTAAGCCCGCATCACATTGAATTCATAGTTACAAGGTTCTGAATGAAGTTTTGGGCTTGTCTTCCTCTCTCATCCTGATCTGATGATAGCCAGATCTTAAGTCAATCTTGCTGTAATATTTAGCACCACTCATCCAATAGGGCATCTATGTGCCGGAATTGGGTATTTCTTCTTTACTATACTGGCATTCAGCTGCCTGGTTTCAATGCACATCCTCCATGTCCCATCCTTCTTCTTCACTAACAGCACAGGTGAAGCAAAGGGGCTAGTAGAGGATTGTATCAGTGAATTCTTCAGCAATTCCTCAATTCTCAATCTCAGCCTTTTGCAGATGTGAGTATCCGTATGGCTTCAGATGTTTGGGCTCAGTACCTTCGGGGGTATATAGTGATCATGGATTCTTTTTTTTTGTAAGGACTTAGGTTCTTGAAACACCTACTCTTAAGAGTTCAGTAGGGTTGAAATTGGATCAGAGATCAGAGATGTTAGGTTTACTGAGTTGACCATGCACCATTGAGCCATCATGCAGAACTAAGCTTGTTCTGATTTAGTAGCAATCAGCTCTTCTCCTTCCACCTGGTACAGCTTTCCTCCTCCCCTCTTGATTCCTTCCAGCACCACTTAAACACTTCGGAAAGGGTTTTGAACCAGCTTAAGGAAAGACATGCAACATTGTACTTTCCTTCAATAAGGTATTACCTCGCCGATTTTAAAGGGGATGGGATTGGATTCATTCACTTGCATTCCTGCTAGCACTACAAAAAGCTCTGGTCTTAACGCCCCTACGGAAGCTGTGCAGCCTTTCCTCGGGTTCGTAGAGTCGGGTTTCCCGTTTACCCACAACGGAGGAGCCGCCCCCACCAACCAAAGCAGGTAGGCGGCCACGGTTCATAACGCACTCTTCGCACAACAGATCCACTTTGAAGTTGACTTATTCGCTCGGCCAATCGTCGGAATGTGTACGAGATACCATAAGGGCCCAATATCTCAATAGCACCCTTGTCTAAAGCTTCGAATGAGACTGAATATCCGAAACGCAGGAACGATCTGACTAGAAAGTCATTCAAAACTTGATCGAAGAACCAGCGTTTATTGAAGAAGCTATAGAGTCGATTACAAAAAGTACTAGTTTGAAAGGCTCGTTGGAATTGATCCGCTACGAGATTTACATTATACGCTAGAGAAGCACCTGAAGTACTAAACAGAATAGGTATTAGTTTTGTAATGGTTGGGGCAGCAAACTCGGATTCGGCAAGAATCTCATTTTTTGGTAGTACGAAGGGGGAATTGGCCCAAAAATTGGATAGGGGTAAAGACGCAGCCGGGTGCCGGCGGCTTATTCAAGTGCCCCCCGAACCGCGTGAAATGGTCGCCTATTACACGGCTCACAAACTCTGCCTGGGGTGGGGCTACCTATTATTCGTAGGCGGTACGTACGGCGCACGCAGGGCCTCGGTTAGCTGCGTGGACTGTCTATGCATTTCCTACAGAGTGTAATGGAACCCAGCTCAGCTCCGCCGAGCCAAAAGAAAAGAACAGAACAGCCGGAGGCGAAGAGTAGAGTATAGCCAAGGGGCTTTCATCGTCCGTAAAGGACCTAACGGAAGACCGTGCTCCGAAGTGTGCACTTCGAGTTTTGTTTTAAGAACACTTGGCCTTACCCCTTCATTTTGAGCCATGTCTAGGTAGAATCGGCAAGATTGAACCGAGGCCCGCCCGGGCACCGCCGGGGGACAACCAGACCAACCACTAGGCTTTCTTTCCGAAGTTTCCTCCCGGGGCCCTTAAATCATTGAATTCATAGGCATAGGGGCGTCCCAGGCAGTGGTTCATTCAATGAGAAAGAAAGACAGGAGGGCAGGATTCGTCGTGTCAGGCTAATTCATTCTGGGAAAAAAGGGGGAAGGGAGTCACCTGAGCTATGCGAAGGGAAGGAAGTCGTGGGCTGAGCCGGAGGTCACTTTTCCCGATCCATCCCGAAGGGTTTTTTCCCTCTCTCGCCCCATCATCGTACCCAGTCCTGCTATCGGCTCAGCCCTATCTATTCATCTGTTTTTTTTTACATGGAGATTTTTTGGATCTCTCTTGTTCATAGATCTTGAAAGCGGATCAATAGAAATTTCTCAAAGGATCTATCTATAGAAAGATCTAGATCTCTATCATCATCTATCTCTATATCTAGATATGGAAGAACCCTCGAAGCCTGTCCCCGACGACGATGCCCCCTGGGCGAAAGGAAAGGGGCCGCCATTCTCTTTCTTTCTTCAATCGTTCCGATCATTTCTCTCATTCCCTTTTGTTTGTTTTTTCGGGTTGGTTCGTTTCCTCCTCCTATCTACGCAATTCTCTGTCTTCGTTCGTGATCATCTTAGGCGAAAGGATAGGTATAAATTTTGTGGAGGGGCGGCTGTGAAAGGGCGATTCCCCCTTTTCCATTGAAGTAGGGAAGGGGGTGATTGATCTTTTTTTGAATCAGGCCTTACTGACCAAGTGGTGGTATAAGCTTCATTGCGGATGAAAAGAAGTCCTTGTGAGCGGAGCTACAAAAGGAAGTTCTAGCTCAAGAAATCCTCTCAATAGGGATTGGGCAAGCAAGCTGTTTGTTTATTTGATCTTACCCGGTTGTGAGACGGGACGTGAAGTCAACCAAGTACATGTGTGTTCATAGTGTCCCCGGCACCTTCCTCCTAGCTGAGTATGGATGCTGAAGTTAGCTGGAGTGTGGGGCGAGTGCGTGGTAGATGGAACTCCTATTTACCGCATTTCTTCTTGCACTTCCAACTTGAAGAGGAAGAAGCATCTCTCTTTGCATCTTCAATAGATAGGAAAAAGGATCTTGACCTGAAGCCTTCGACCAAAGAAAGGGAGACTTGGTGAAGTCAGAGGTGGTTTTCCTTCCCTAGATTCATGGAAGGACTTTTTGAAGTTTGAGTGAGGAAGGAAAGTAATGAAAGCGGGAAAGGTCCAATACAAAGGAAAGGGTTGCGAGGCTTAACGATTTAGAATATAGCTGTTGAGGTGGCACCTGTTCCCCCGGGGCAGGGGTATATGCCCGTAGCTTTCTTCTGTCACTTCTTTCAGATCAATGAAGTGGAAAAGTAATAGAGTAAGGGACCCTTGTTTACAAAGAAAGCTGTCACTCCAAGAACTCGAAGTCAAGCATCTTCGGGAATATCCAGATTAGTCTTCAACTAGAGAAAGGATAGGAATCTCCTTTGCTGAGTTTTCTTCTCCAGCGGATGTAGCGGTAAAAGATTCTATTCTTTCCGCGGTCTAGTTACGTCTTTCCTCTCCCTATCTAAAGAGCTCTATTAACATAGACCCTCTCCTGACTCTCTATCATTTTAAGAAAGCAGCAAATCCTTCTCTCTATTCTACTATCCGATCTCGTCTGTTGAAAATCGATCTAAAATATGGTCATATCTTCGTTATCCCAATAGTAAACCTTCTTACTTCTCTTCGCATCTCGAAAGACGCAAAAGATCTGTTATTAGCTTATTTATAAGCTGTCGAAGGTCCTTAAAAGCCTTGATTTTTGGCTTACGGCTTACTTGCCTTTTTCCTTAAAGCCTATATAGACAGACATAGACTGAGGGCATTCTGGGCATCCATGCTCCTGGCAATGGCAAGATCCGAGATGTCAGTTGCTTGTCTTCAAGCCTCAACCTTATTCTGACTCCTACTAGGGCAATCAGGTTTAAGTTAAGCCTGAACAGCTTAGTTTTCCACTTCTCTTCCGACACAAGCTTCTTTGCCAAGCCTTCCCCATCAACTGGAAATCCAGTAAGAAAGGCAAGGGGCGCAACGGCAAGGCAATCTCAAATCATAATGGGAGTTTTAGGTTTATTTAGATAGATTCGCCTTTGGGGTTGTTACAGAATCGGTTCTTCAAGAAGGAGCTCTTAGTACGGTGGATGCATCGAATGCAAGCTGTAAGGAAGAATAATTCTCTTAGCAGACAAGAATGAAATTCAATTAGTCCCACACTTCCCGCAGGAATCGAAGAGTACGCAAGCACATTCATTTAATGGGAAAGCTTTCCTTGGCTAGGCCCCTATGAAGAAAGATGCCAATTCCCAAAAGCAGTAACAATAGCAATAGCAGTAGGAGTAGCATTAGGAATTAAGACCGTTAGGCCTCATTCATCAAAGTAGCAGTCCTTAGGGGCTGAAAAAGAGCCCAGATTCCCCGCAACAAGCTTGGAAAGGAAGAAGACACGAAGGGAGGAGTTCCGCTTAGCCTTTGCTCCTCTTTGATAGAAGTAGCTCTTTTGTTTGCCAGAATGGCTTGTTAGCAAGAAAATGCCTTCTTAGGAAGTGAAGAAGAATACGCCTGCTTGAGAATGCCCTCTTGTTGTTCTCGAAAGATGGAGGGGGGCAGATTTCACTAAGGAAAGGAACTGAACTAATGGACGAGGAGGAAGAGAATATAGAAAAATTGCCGACATTCAAGCATACTATAGATGTTCCAGAACTGCTAAAGGGAAGTTCTAGTAGAAAGGACAACTAAGCGAAAGGCCTTCTTAGAAAGGCGGAGTGACAGGTAATGCCCTATTTCCTAACAGTGAAATCTAAGATCAGACAAGAAAGAAGCTAAAGGCTAGGCAAAGAAGACGAGGGAGAAATCGTAGGTGAAAACGTTGGGTTACCAACTCGGGTGGGTTCTCACACCAAAGTTCCTTTGTTTCGGGCAAGCCCAATTACAAACAAAAGAGAAGGTCGGTCCCGTACTCAAACCAAATCAGAAGGGCGGTACTCACTCGGATGGAAGAATCCCAGGTCGGTCCCATACCCGAACAAAGGCTAGACCGAAGGTCCCGTCCCACGGGTTAGGTGCTTAGCTGAAGGTGGAAGGCGAAGCCAAGGCAAGAGCAAGGGTTGAAAGACAATATAGAAGAATTCCATCTCCCCTATTTGTTCCATTCTCAATGGTTGGTCAAGTTGAGATGAACTACGGGAATCTATATATGGACTTCAAGGTCAATCAACCCATGCAAGGAAACTCGACGGAATTTGTTTTTTTATGGATTCAAGCAAAGAATGAGAAGTATGGCTTGGCTAGGGAAGCAGTAGTAGTGGCAGAGGTCGAGCTTTGAGATGAGAAGAGGGCTGAGTCGTCTAGCTTTTATTCCAAAATCACGTATCACCGATCAGCCTATTCGAGAGGAGCTGCTTGCCTTGCCCACTTCAATAAGGAAGACTCCATCCATCTAACCCATATCCATTGGAACTAGAAGCGAGTGGTAAAGTCACCCTTTGGCTAAAAAAACGATTTGTATGCGTGGCGCAACACACACCTCTGCAAAAGAAGAGAAAGAACGGAAAGAAGCGGGCCCACAAGACGACAAGTGGATTGAATATCCTTTGCTTTCGTCACCGGTGCTATTGAATCCGCATTTATAAGAAAGAGCTCCGGGACTGAATTGCTTTGAGTGGGGCTTGCCCATTAATTAGATCACCTGAGTAAGCCAAGAAAGACGAAAGCGATGGATGTATGTGACAAAGAGAACTTATGAACATGAAAGCCAGCCTGTTCCCTAAATATTTTAGGAAGCGAAGAAGACAGAAAAAAGTTCGGTAATCTTCTCCCTTTGGTAGGCATTTACCCAAGGCACTGATATTATGAGTCTCTCGATTATACGTGAAATAGGGAGTTCAAGGTCTTATTCGTCTTTCTTGGCCTATGTGAATATGAGCCAATTCCGGAAAGTGAATAATTCACTATTGAAAGTGCCAGTCGACGTTCCTGATATGAAAGTGAAAGTGGAGTGAAATCTGGATATGAAGGTTCAAGTCCAGTTCCAATCTGGATATAAAAGTGCTGTTCAATCGTCGAAAGTGATCTCTCTTTTGTTGTTCTCTTTTAGTCCGCTTTTCTTTTTTCTTTCTTTGGAGTCGGGTTCTTAAGACAGGACTGGAAATCGGGTTTTCTGAATATCTCTCTTCCGGAGAAGTCAGTTTGTTCGAGATCGAAAGAGTGCCCTCGAGAGACTAGACTGATAGTAACAGTAGTGCGCCTTCAGTTGAGGAGAACTGTTCACAAGCAGTGGTTATGAGCTCTTTCTTGTGGAGGTTCAGAATAGGTAATTCCTTCACTTCAGTTGCACTAGTGGATTGAATAACCTTTTCTTTAGTTCTAACAAAGTGCATGTGTTGTTGGTTAATAAAAACACGAGTTTCGATAGGCTGGAGGAAAGATACTATAAGTAGGACAAAGAAAGACCCTATAAGAGACCGGAACTCAATACGATTCAACCAATCAAAATTGCTTTGCTAAAGATACCCGTTCCGCTGTTCCTTTACCGGCAACAACTATTGAATAACAACCTTCGCTTTGCTTTCGCATCGGATCTCGGCATTAGCAAATCTAAAAATAGAGTAGATCCCGGGGCGTACCTAATGGTTTCATTGATTTGAATGGATTGATCCGTTGTACCGTTGTAGGAATCCTCATCCGATGTACGAATCCCGTGGAGGAAGTGGGGAAACAAATCCAATTATTTGATTTTGATAGGAGCAGTGCCGGTATTGAGGGTTTCTCTATCTCTTCACTCATGAAGTTAATACAAGTGAGGATTGATTTCAGTTATTCATATAAGAAATAAGAGGAATAAATAATCTCGGGGAAGACAGGCTTTCTCGCTCTCGGCACATCTTCGCTAGGGATTCTTCTCTACCTTCTTGCGTTGAGATGCCATCAACTCTTTCCTGGGGAATCAGGTCAATACAATACTCTTGGAAAAGCAAGCTATAGCAGATCCTTGAGTATAGAGAAAAAGGAATGGAGTTTCATTAGCTCTCGGCGCACATCCAGTATAATACCTTTGCGAGCCCCTACGGAAAGGGGTGCCGTGTTCTCTTTACAATGGGGGTGATCCTGGTTTCCAAAAGCTGCTGGTTGGTTGTATCTTTTTCTATTGGCAATCCCCAATCCGTTGCTTGTTCGTTACGAACAAAAGAAGCCGATACCAGTTCTGGTGTTTATCCAGCGGAGGCTCGTATCTCTTCCATGTGAGACCAGCGACCTCAGATCATCCCAGACTTATGTGCTGGAATAGCTTCGTTATGAGTTGAAGCAGCCTCAGCTACTATTCCTACTAAGGAGGAGTCGCCTTTTTCCCTCCCTTTTGCAATCCCATGTTGATGTAAGGAAGCTGCTTTAGAGTATTGGCAAAAAAACATTACATGCAGGTCCAGATCTCCTTGCGTTCGTTGGTGGTTGACTACCGGGAAAGGGCAGAATAGCAACAGTGAGGAAGCATACCACCCAAAGCAAGACGTGAAAACCTTCTTCGTATCCAAAAGCCCCTTTTAGTCTGTCTGGCCTTAGTATTTATGATACATAATCGCATCTTCTCCCCCTTTCTCGTATCTCCACAGAAGTAAGTACTGGTATGATCGGAACTAGTATTTAGATATATATGTGACCCTCTAGCGGTTTGACTCCGTTGATGGTATACGGAACTTCCTTCCTGCGAAAGGTCGAGTTCGTAAATCAAGCTTGTAGAAAAAGCGAGTACCGGTATTTGATGGTGATGGTGAGGATGACTAACCTCGCTCTTGCAACCATGAATATTTTCTAGATACTACGGGCATATACCTTCTTCCGAAGGGTCCCCGTCCTATCTTTTTCGCCTTCCGCTCTGGAATCGACTATTGGTGGGTTGTAACGTGAACCTATGGATCTCAATGAACAGCTTCGATACCACAAAAGGATGGGCAAGAAAGACAGCAGGTGTTGAGCCAAAGCCCTAGTTCATACACAATCATAATGTTGGTCAACCATCCGAACCGGGATTCCTGTTATTCATACGAAGGAACAAGAAAAGAAGAAGTATGGGATAAATGGTTTTTGAGTTGGGCATGATGAAAGCGGGTACAATGGCATTACTTAGAAGCTATTATGTCCTGTCTTGGCTTTAGCAATAAGCTTGTGCGACTGATGACTCCCTCCATCCCTGGCATCGCCAAGACTAATGGATAAGGTTTTGTCGCATCTTAATCGAACCGCATGCGGAGCTCAGCTCCTAAGAAAATAATAAGAAATATCTAGTTTTGTTTCATAAGTGGCGAGCCAAGGAATAAGAATACCGCCCCCTGATCTGTATTTCAAAAGCGGATTCAGCGCTGCAATAAATAGAATTATGCATAGATTGACTTGTAAAGAAAGACAAACCGAACAGTGCTAAGAAAAGAAAAACTCTCTTATTTCTATGCTGGATTCAATCTCTACTCATCTGCTTTTAGTTCTACTTTCTGTATACGAAGTCCGAGCTTTTCGAGCTGCTCAGTTCTCGCTATGTCATTTCTTGGTTTTTAGTGCATTCACTCAATTCTCTGTGAAGTCCATGGACATGTTGTGGTTCATTGCAGAGAACAGCCATCACATGGATCAAGCTATAAGGAATCACCCGCGAGCGAGGGCAAGTCTCAATTACGGTGGGAATGGAATACACCAATCATAACTCTGGTCTGGTCCCTAGTTCCCTAATAGTTAGTGAAACTTCCAGCTGGACTGACTGGATTTAGAGCTTAATGCTCCTATCTTTGAACTAGAATCTTAGCGCTTATTTCATGAAGATAGCTACTTTAATTGATACAAGAATGCCTACTTTGGACCAATAGGATCTACTCCTACTTGAATGCCAATCCAATCTCTTTCCCAATAAGAATTCCTAATCCCTAAATCCAAGCAAGGCATGATTGTTAGTCAGGATAACCAGCTTACGTACCGCATTAAGAAGTACCGACTATGCTTTTTCCGCTTCTTGGTCAATAGGACCTACTTCTCTGGTAAAGTAACCTTCAAGACGGGTTTGGAAACTTAGGCATACAGCATAAAAAAGTTTAGAAACCTCCGTCTTTTGGTCCTATTTTATTCGATTCAATGTGGGAATGACTAAGACAAGTTAGGCGAAACAGATATGCATGCACCATAGAGGTTTATCCACCATAGGTTTGTACACAAGAATAGTAGTCACAGCGAGGGATACAAGCTTCTCATAGAGCCAAATTGAAATGGCAAGATAGAAATCTGCCGTTGGTGGAGATGGAAAGCTTTGTATATTCTACGCTCGCTTAGAGATGAATCATACTTGATCACTTGATTGACCCACTTGGTGCCATAGGGTTGCCTACTTTTGCGCTAAGGGATCTACCGCGGGCTGTGCCTAGCGGATCCCATACAGATCTATAACCTAGTAATTACTCAAAAGGTTTCTCGCTTGAATAGGCTGTAATAGATCCTTCGATAAGAAGAGGCCTAGCTGGCTTTATGGATCCTTCCTCGCAGAGATGAGAATGGAATCCAATAGAATCGAACATAGTCAAGTCAGCTCGAGGCAGAGGTATCCATCCTTAGGCCTGGACTCACGAGACCAGGTTGGGTGCGGAAAAGGTGATGAGAAGTGTTTGCATAGAATTTATGGGTGTTGGCTATTCCTTTCCTTGGCCATGGCCAGTAGAAAGAATGGAAACCTTGGCCAGTAGATGGAAAGGGTACGGGAATGGGGATAGGGAAAGTGTACCGTTTCTTGTTTTGGTATGGGTGCGTGCAACACTGATTATTGATCGAGGCTCGTAAAAGAAAGACTTGGGTTTGATAGATCTCCTAGACTAGAATCACTCCTTCCGGCATGCAAGACTTGAGTCGCCATCTCCATATCGGGGTCTGGGAAGCTCGTCTGTCTGTTTGGGGATTTCAATTTCCAATCTTAGGCTGTATGAAACAGAAGAATGAGAGAACTAGTTTCAAAGGATAGCGATAGCATTCCCGGAAAGTGAGCTTGACCCACGGATTCCAGAATGATGCAACAAGAAATGGTAGCTTTCTGTGTTCCTAGGTGGATGGGTAAAGGCATTCCTAAGATGAAGATGCGGATGAAGATGGGGCTGGGCTATTGGTAACACCATTCCAGGCTCTCCAATTCGAATAGATCAATGGCTTGGTCTAAGCTTCCCTTGGTTCTTCCGTTTCGAGAGGAGGGGTATCAGATTGTGCATAGGTTGGTGGGTCAGGCTCGGTGTGAATACCTTTTGTGAGTGACTCACCATTCCTGCTTGATCTGTCTCCTGCTCCAGCCCCTGCTCCTGCTAGAAGGGCTTACGACGAATAGATTGTTGGAATGGCTTTAAGTGAAAGGGAATCCGGCAGCTTATATAGCGCTAGTGAGAGGCCTCCTAGTCTATTTCGATGGACGTCTCCTAATCCTTCTTTTTCTATGGGTTCAGGAATGCCATGCCAATAACAGATAGACCAGCTAATGGTCAAGCCAGAGGCAGCAGGTCTCATTCCAGACTCCACTCAGAATACCCGGCTCTTTTTCTAGACTCCACTAGGAAGACCTTGCTCTTTCACAGATACGGGGATCAGACATGGCTATCGCTTCGACAGCTTCTCCGGATGAAAGGACGCTGCCCAATGGATGGAGTTGGAGGGACACGGAATCCTGGATATCTTGCCTTGGTTCCGACTCTAAACCGTTCTAAACAGATTCTTTCTGCATACTGATGTTGGCAGTTATGCCTAGGTGATAGATGTATGTTGCTGGATTGGAAAGCTATACGATCCCTTTTATTCAATTATGATAGCTGAGAGGAATTTGGGATGGCCCCGCTAGAGTTTCCAAAATGAATCGAATTGAACCCTATTGTTTTTTCACTCTAAATTCCATAGTATCAATACAATAACCTTTGAGAAATTGTGAGAACGGGAAGATGCAATCATTTAGATGGTGAAAATAGCCGAGAGTTGAGCAACCCCTAAAAGCACTCACAATGAATGGTACCAGCGGATACCAACCAGATAGAAACATGCTGAGAAATCTCTGTTATAGCTGAAACTAATATACCAATCCTATCCGTGACCCTTTCCACATTCTTTTCTTAGTCACCTAACCTATGACTGCTTTTTCTTTTAAGCTTTAATAACCTTAACATTCGAATCTGCATCTGCTATTTCAGTTCTGTCTAAAGATACTATTCTTTGATCACTTGAAACATAGTAGAAAGCATCTAAAACAGATATTATTGTGGATTCCCTCTGCTTGTGGGCTGGACTCCTTTTTACATGGACAGACAGGAAAGTGGAATCTAAGGAATTAGCTGGAACAGACTCACCTTAGCTTTGAACGACTATATCCCCTCTTCTATCTACATATGGATATATATGGTCTTTAATAAAGGAAGATGATTTTAGCCGAGGACTAACACAGCTTCCATTTTGCAGCACATCTCTCAGTGGGAATAGCATCATCCATGACTTCAGGCACAGCTAGCTACGGGTAAGCACAAAAGGTAATGACGAGAGGGCCGTCCTATGTACCCTGAAAGAGAAACTATGTGATAGAAGCCCGCTTTCCCTCTCTTCTATCCCACCTAACCACTTCGGGTATCAGTGGCCTCGTGATCTCCATGAACAGAGATCACTACACAAAAACAACTATATGAAAAACTTGCTTGCTTCTTCGAATCTCGAAATAACAGAACATATAGAAAGTGTTTTTGTGATGAGACCATTCTCTTCGGGGAACCTATAGAAAGATTATTAGACGGCTTTCATGATATTATGCTTCCTTGCCCGTGTGGAACATGTGTGAGCATTATGTTTTTCCAACAAGTGATCCGACTGGAAGAAGTGTTATATGAGGACTTCGAGATCAAATAGAGAATCTGTCTCTCCATTCCTCGTGAGCCACTTATTTCTCCGAAATCAGAGATCAGAGTGATTTTCCTCCTTTTTCCCAAATAGTCGACGGTCTTACACCATTGGGATACTTCGGATAAACTGGAGTACATATATGAGAGACCGGTGCTAAAACCTTTTCTCGAGATATATTCCAGATTCTTAGGGTCCTTGCTCCGGATCTCCCCCCCCCCCGGTGCGAAAGCAGTTGGTTCCGTAGTTTGAGAATTCTACTAATTCCAAGTATTCCATTATTATTATTAAATAAGAGAATATAAAAAGTAAAGAGGAGAAGACATAACCAGAACAATTGTGAGAAATAAGTTAATTTATCAAGTTGAGGCATTTCGATTTGGATTTCAAATAAGAAAGAAAAAAAAGGATTTTGTGAAATTTAGGAGTCGTTCGAAAGCATCAAGAGGGAAGAAATCAGATAGAAAGGCAGGCGAAGTTGGCGGCCAACCTAATCCCCCTCCCAGTTGTACCCTTGTGCATCCCCTTCGTAAACGATTACCACTGGATCTGGAGATTCCCCGGGTCCCCCCGAATTGTCATCTTCGGACCCTGAATCATCATCCCACCTTTTACGCTTCCTCGAAGAAGACGGGCCTGCCTCGTTCGCCCCATCATTTGCTTTTGTGCTTTCAGGGGATCCCGTGGAATGAGCCTCCTGCTCTTCCGCAGGCGCATCGGGGTCGGGAGAATCTGGTTCACCGAGCTCGGCGCGGCGAAACCGCTTCGCCAGATTGGTGGCTGTTGCGACGAATTCGCTTCCATCTCCGGCTTCCGTATAATCAGAGAAGATTTGTTGAAGAGTATCTCCTCCCTCACTATTCCACAATATAAGACTTTCAGTGAACGATCGCGCAGACTCACCCTCCTCTAAAGGAAGAGGAGTGCCTACTTCGTTAAATATTCTTTCAACCTTGGAAGTCAACTCCGAAATCATGGCTTCGGGATGGGCGGCATGCGCCATTTCCTGCTGGAGGTCTGGTAGTCCGCCAACGGGAGGTTGGTCTATGGGAAAGTCACCCTCGTTAGGAGCATTGGTCATGACGAGAACATTGAGATCCGCGACATTCTCATTCCCAAGATGAAAGGCTATTCCTTGAACTCCGAATAAGACAACTAATGCCATTATTAGTACTGGCAACGCAAGACCAAACGATGGTATAGCAATGAACAAAAGAATGACACTTGGAAATAATGAACGAAGAATCATTGGAATTTCCCATCTTTTTCAGCTCTGCTCCCTAAAAAAAGGGGGACTTTCTAAAGTGACTGGGTTTTTTACCCAAGAACCTGCTATTAAAGAGAAAGAGACAGACTAACAAGAAACAGCCTTTACTTATTCCTACCTGGGACTGAACACCTACACAATAGAGATTTGAAGAAGTAACAACATTGTTCTTTTTAAGTACAGTAAGATTTCGACAAAAAGAATGGGGGTCTTCCCCTCGCTTTGAGGGTCGCTTGAATTTGAGTTCGTTTGCTGGTCAGGATCGCCTCGAAAGCCGTTTGCGGGCGCATACGTTTTCTCGCTTCATTGTTATACGATTTTATTCAAACGAGATCCCTACCTACGACATAATTAGCGGGTCAGCCTGCCTTTAGCCTTGGAAGAACTATTTGGTTGGTACTTGATAATTTCTATCTATGGCTACTCCGCGAGCCCTTGCAAAATGGGACTTCCCTAGCTATCAGTCTAAGAATGCTTCAACGAGAAAACAAGCTGTCACATGACATCGTCTACCAACTGAGCTATTTTCATCGCCATTGAAGCAAGTTTAACGCAAGCTCTACTCCCGGAAAGACATGAACTCGGTTCCCGTACTGGTCACATGCAATTAGAGCCTATCATCCGCAGATATGGGGCGTATGTCTTTACTATACGCATATTTTTATTCATCCGTGATAAATGAGTGCTTCTCAATCGTTCCAGTCCCATCCTTGCGTCTCTCTCCCGGTCATGCCGTCTTCTTCGAATCCTCCTTTACGATGGTGGTATTTTAGATAGCCTGAAAGGCCCCGTCAGCGATAGAAGCTATGGGTTTTTTACTTGCGGTAGACTGTACCTTTTTTATTTATTTCTTACCAAGACTCTCTTCTACGGAATTCCTGGCGTAAACCCCCGGAGGGCGTGCCCCGCAGGGCGTTTGTTCAACATAACAAGAGCAGAGCTTCAAATCAGCTCATTTTCTTTCTCATGTAAAAATGGGTACTCCGCTGCTTTGTTTTTTCCTGAGGATACCAACTTAACCGATGGAATGGAATGCATTCATCATCGGTATGGATTTGATACCAACTCCCTATCGTTCTTTCGTCTATTATGAGATTAAGACATTAACATGCGCCAGTAACATTAAGCATGATCGTATCCGGAGGAGCTAGATTGTAAAAAGATAAGGAAACCTTAGATGCTTCATGATTTTCTCTTTGGCTCGATTGCTTTATATTTGTCTTATTTTAGGAAGGCCTAAGAATGGAAGAGGATGAGAGATATTCATGTTATCGCGAGCCGCAGGAGACGACTAGTCATGTACAACCATTTCGATTGCTTTAGCGTGCTGTCTTCTTGTCTCTACTCGAGATCTATTCTATAATTTGACATGTGTGGCATGGGGGCCGGCGGTATTGTGTGTTGTTGAAACACTGGTAGCGAAAACTAGAGTGGAATGCTTGACGAAGACACTAGGGTTCCATGACGGCTACGCTGTAGACAGTGAGGGACGAAAGCTAGGGGATTTCCCAAAGTGGTCATACTCTCTTACTGAGTTATCAAACCTGCCTGCACCAGCCAACCTACCGCGACACTTGGTCGGTACGTGCTGTTTATCTCCACGCTATCTGTGACAGTTAGCACGCTCCTTTATTACAATCTGTGTATTATTCAACTTAATTAGATAAAGGCCTCTCATTATTTGTTTAAATCTTTGCTACTTACAGATGTGATTGGTGTTGGGAATCCTACCCAAACTTGGAAAAGAACTATTCTATTTGGCACTTGAGAAACCGATATAGGATTTAGGTCGTCCCGACCAGTAACAAAAGGGAAATTGGGCCCATTCACAAGAAATGAGAATTCTCGTTCGTATAGTATAAAAGAAGGAGGTCGGCACCGTGCTTTGGACAAATTGACTTTCTTCGCCATTCTCCTTTTTCATCTATATACACAATTCTACTTGATTTGCCCTTGAATAGTAAGCCCCGGAATTACTAAATTGTATGGTTGTTTTCCGCGTGGTGAGCAGGATCCAACCCATCGAGCGGTGGCCCTATCCAACGGTTGGTTCTTGTTATAATGGTTGGGGAGACCTTTGATTGTGAATACCAAGTGGAACAAGCGAGTAAAGAGGGAAGGCAGTCTAAGTTTCCAATCCAGTGTCCTAAGCGCCCTGCTTTCGTCTTGATTTATTGCATAGGTAGTGTGCAGCTGCTGCCCGTTTCAAACTTGTACTCCTCTGGTAGTGTAGTAAAGCCCATTAGAAGTGAGATTCGTTGATTCTATCAATAATCTTAAACTTAAACCTCGTGAAGCCCCACCCTAGGTAAAGGGCTTCTGCTACCAGACGGATTGAGTGAGGAAACGTATGCACGGCTTCACTATTTAGTAAGGGCAGCGGCTTTAGAGTAGGAAAGGGTGTGGCCATAGTTTCCTGCACACCGAAGCTATTAGTGACCCGCTTTGGAGACTCATCCCAGGGAAAAGGTAGGAGCGCCAAAAGCATCTGTTGGTGGGTAATCAGCGGAGCAGCTTCTTTACACGCCGAAGTAGATATGTATGGTCAGGGGAAACCGACAAAGGAACCATAAGCTAGAATACTGGTATCAAGAGATGACAGGTACAACCCCATCTTCTATTCTGAAAGGAAAAAAGAAGAGGTGCACACGGCTAACTAATCTAAATAATGAGTGAGAAAAGACCTTCCTTCGTGGGCATTGACCGCTAAAGATGCCACTGCTTCTCAATCCGAGACAACAACTAACGCTTCTTTTGGTGTTACTACCCCAAACCCCAATCATTCTGTTCGCTCATACCACGTCTCAATAATCACTCCAATCTGACACCTGCGCCATGTTTCTCGATCAAAAATGAATGAACTTCTGGTTCAGAAACCAATCGTGTGGATACGTGGACACAATGGGATTATTCCTGCGAGTAAGAAGCGTTCACAATCGGGTAATTCGTACCTCCAGCTGTCTTTAAATAAATATCTCGCCTAGCAGGAACCTAAATCCCAACTAGATTAGATGGAAATGCGTATCATGTGAGGAATCAATCCTACACTCCTTTCTGGTTATTTGAAAGTCGTGCTAGCATTATTTTTTATAAACAGGAATGGAAACAGAGCTTTAGCCTTACTTAGCTTTCTAAAGAGAAACAACTTATCTCCTTTCCTTTTTACAGGTGTACAGGACCCGAAGGGAGAAATAGACCCGCACCGGACGAGTTAAGCGCTAGGCGTTTTCTCGCTGGTTAGCGCATCCGTGTACCATGGACCCCATAACCCATTGTATGCCCTAAAGCCCTGAACCAGCTCATTACTAGAAATTTCATTAAGCTGGTTCCAGCCTCATTCCACTAGCCCTAAAAGCATTCTAAATATATAAAAGAGGGGGAATGGATTCTACAAGAAAAGGCGGGCAAAGGTAGTTCAGGGGTCAATTCTTGGAGCATAGCTCATTTCTAAGTCCCCAACCCATCTCGTGCTCGTGCTGTACGCGATCGAATCTTGCGGCCGGATAGAGCAATGGAATCACCGAGTCATATGAAAAGAGGGCTCTTCTTTTTAATCTTAACACAAAGGCTAGCTCCCCTGGGGGTTGTCATATTACAATCATTTGTATTACTTTCCTACCAATCCTGAACTAGCTATGACCCTTATAGCGAGCCTCGCTTTACCGTTTCAGATAGAAACATATGGCGCTCCTAAAGTCGATTGGATACTTTCTTTTTTATTGAATTAAGCTAAGCCGTGGACTTCCTCACGTGAAGAACTCCTTCTTATGAGCTCATGGACTTGATCAATGCTAGTTCAAGTTCACGTCATATTAGGAAATTAGTTCATTAATTCGTTTATTTGCCAACGAAGAAGCCTTGCGCTACTCGGAAAGTACTGACTAGAGGGGGGGCGTGTGGATCCACAGTCCTAGCCATTCTCACAACGGGATAATAAAGCGAACAAAGACCATGAGAAGAGATTACAACATCCAGAACGAAGCCTGTCAAGCCAACCTTCCCTCACTACGAAAATGCAACATCCGGCGTACTCATTGGCTTTGACCTCAGATTCATTACTTGCTAGAGAAGTAGTTTACATAACTGTCACAGCTCCAATGCGATAATCTTGTTAATCAGCAAAGTAGCTAGCCTAAATAAGGAGTTTACAATCGCTTGACTATAAAGTAAAGAGCGGCTAATGGGAGATTGCTTGAGTAGGCTCAGTAAGGGATTACCCGCGGGCAGGGTGAAAGAGCTTTCATTAATAGTATGAACTGGTGGATCAGCAAGATAGCTAGAGCTCCTTAAAGGAAAGCAAAATCCAATTCTATATCATATCAAACTATAAAGCAAAGATGAGGAAGCTGCGCCTTTACTCGCTCGAATTAGAGGAAAAAGGGGATATGCAGCAGTAACAACTTTTCTTTCAATAGTAAGCAGGAAATGCGAGTAAGAGAAGGGTAGAAGAAGCGATCCGCGCATTTCCTTATTTCACAACGGATTTGACTCGTTAGAGAAATCATTTCTTAGGTATGCTACATTCTTTGAAGAAAGAGTAGGTTCTGCTATTTAAGACTTAGAGGAAGTGATTTCCGGGAACTAGCAGACCAAGCCAATCAACAAGGAAAGCCTGTCAAGCAAGGAAGCCACCAAGCAAACCTTTAATAAGCATCTCTAGCGCAGTCACTTCTCTATAGAAAGAAAAAACCTGCAGTCAAGACTAGTCACATTAGTGAAACAAGTGATTCGCTGACATTCAATTCAAATAGAAAGAGTAGTCACAGCTGCGACAAGTTGCTCTAAGAGGAAGGAGTTGACTTACTTTCAATTCCTAATACAGCAAGAGCGGATTTTTTTCATGTAGCATTTCTACCCCTATAGGATTTCCCATCTTAACCGAGAATGGGTGCCCACCTTGTACGTACCGAGAATGGGTGCAGCCCACCCCATCTAAAGTAGCCTGAAATTCGTTCCTCTACAATCCAGAGCAGTCCGAACATGTACCGCGATCTGGACGGACAAAGAATGCCGTACACTTGAGTGACCCCCTTTTCTGTGACCACCACCAAATTCAAAAGAAGAGGTGAGATCACCCTGAAAAAATCCTTTGTAGCTCTTAAAATATGGGCCAACCTCTCCATTAATATTGATACTCACTACACCTCCTTCTACCACTTGTTTAATCCAACCTCTCCACTTCTCACTAAAGAAAACCCTTTTTAAGCAAAACCTCTTGTAGAAAATCCCAATTCACCCTGTCATATGCTTTTTCAAAGTCTAGCTTTAGTATGA
Source organism: Triticum urartu (assembly GCF_056163025.1). Taxonomy (NCBI): domain Eukaryota; kingdom Viridiplantae; phylum Streptophyta; class Magnoliopsida; order Poales; family Poaceae; genus Triticum; species Triticum urartu. Next base: position 113,008,871 of record NC_141879.1, read on the forward strand.
CCCCCTCTTGTTTAGTCCTCCTAAGCTCATGAAACACCTCATGGATAGTGACCACCCCATCTAAAATATTTCCGTTTTTCATAAATGCCGTCTGACTCTTACTCACCACCTTATCTGCAACTCTCTCAAGCCTATTTGTCAGTACTTTAGTCACAATTTTCTAACAAACATAATATAAACATATTGGCCGATAGTGCTTGATAGTTGTAGCATATTTCGTTTTAGGAATCAGAGTAACCACCCCATAATTAAGTCTTCCAAGTTGCAACTCCTCAGCATGCGGGCTATCAAGCATTCTTTTGACCATCTCTTTAACCATCTCCCAAAAATGTTTCTAAAAGATTACTGGTAAGCCATCTGGACCAGGAGCTGTATTGGTTTTCATCTCTTTAACTACTAACTCTATTTCCTCCATAGTGAAAGGCTTAGTCAACTCTTCATTGTCTAGTTCTGATAGCATGTGCTCTGTTGACCAAGGGGCTTCCACCAAGAGATATGTCCCCCCTGTCCTCTGAACCAAATAGTCTCTTATAGTAACTAGAAATGTGTTCTTGCAACTCTTTCTCATCTTGTATAACATTTCCTTCATGTTCCAAAGAAGCAATATTACATTTTATGTGTCTTCCATTGGCAGCACTATGGAAGAATGAAGTATTTGCATCTCCCTCAAGTAACCACTGACAAACTGACTGACAATGTGGACTGCATGAGCAATGTCAGGCCGGGTCACAGTGAGGTACACAAGGCTGCCTACAAGATGACGATAGCGAGTGGTATCCCTCAAGAGGAGTACCATCACTAGGGCGCAATTGGAGATGGAGCTCCATGGGTGTAGCGGCAGTGTGTGTATCAGTAAGACCTGAGCGTGAGATCAAATCCTGAGTATAGCGATGCTGAGAGAGATAGTAACCATCATTAGTTTGATCAACCTCAATTCCCAGAAAATAACTGAGAGAAAATCAATCTGACATCTTGAATTGCTCACTCAACTTTTTCTTCACAAAAGCAATGTACTTCTGATCATCTCCAGTGATCAACATATCATCAACATAGAGAAGAAGCAAGGTACGACCGCGGTCAGATGTATGAGTGAAAAGTGCAGGGTCATGCTCAGTAGAAGAGAAACCAGCAGCTTGAACCACAGAGCTGAACCGCTCAAACCAAGCACAAGGTGGTTGCTTTTTTCCCATAGAGGGCCTTTCGAAGGCGACAAACATGACCATCAGGAACTTCAATACCCAGAGGTGGCTGCATATAGAAAAAACTCATGTAGATCACCATGAAGGAAAGCATTTTTTACATCCATTTGAGAGATTTGCCAAGATCGAGCTGCAGCCACAGCAATCAGAGTACGAACAGAAATTGAAACAACGCAACCGTACTATCTATTTACGAGAATTTGATTGCTGACAACACGACAACATCACGCTTCTCTTTCTTATTCTTATTTATATAACTGTCACTTTACCGGGCCGGAAAAGTGACACCGTCACGTCTCAGGGTCGTATGCCTGGAACAAGAAGGGTCGTCGTACAATTTCGGTGATTACAAAAAAGAAGGAGGCGAGCTCCCTATCCCTCTTTGTCTTTCCACTTCCCTCGTTCAGGAACAAACACTTCGCCAAATTCTTTTGAGTCCCGGCCCGGTTTTTCCCCACTAACCAATTACGTTACGACCACTGAACAAACTTGGTTGACGAACATGGTTTATGCGCCGCTAATCTAGCGGCTTGTCGAGCATTTGACAAACTCACACCATCCATTTCAAATGGGATTTGTCCCGGGGACACACGAGCAATCCAACCCGTCGGATTTCCTTTTCCTCTTCCCATTCAAACTTCTGCGGGTTTCCCCGTAATAGGAAGATCTGCGAGAACTCTTACCCATATCTTACAATTTCTTCGGAATTGTCCGCTCATAGCACGATGGAATTGTCCGATTGTAGCCCGACGCGCTGCTTCAATGGCTCGATATGAAAGACGACCAGCTCTACAACTTTTGGTGCCATATCTTCCAAAACCAAGTTGTGTACCATCCGGTTCGCGACCCCTACTACATCTGCATTTAAAATATTTACTATATTTCGTACGTTTCGGATATAGCACGTCCCTTCTTATTTTGACTATATGAGATCCGCACTTTGACACCTGAAATTCCGTTACGAGTAGATACTTCCGCAGGAGCATAATCGATTTTCTGGTTAAATACATTACAAGATGTTTTTCCATACTTTCCGCATTCAGTTCTAGCTATTTCCGCACCCCCTAATCGACCAAAACAACAAATACGTATCCCCTCCACCCCTTTTGGCATTATTAATGGAATATCCTTCACTATTTTACTAAAAATGGAACGAAATGAGATTGGATTGTTCCTCAGTTGAAAAGAGATGTCTTGAGCAATCAGAGAAGCACTTTGATAAACAGATTTGATCTTTACCGACTCAATTAAGGTATTAGTGTTTGTTCTATTAGACAAAAAAGATCGCATTTTTAGCACTTCGTTCAAATCAGAGTTGTACCCGTACGGAATTATCCTCTTTCTCAGTATGATCTCTATCATCATCTCTATTCCCTTTATCAATTTTCCTATCCTACCTAGGTCTATGAATTTCTCTATCAATTCCATTACCTTATCCTTACCCATGAGGTTCCTACATTTGATCCTAAATTGAGCTAGGAGTTGTTTCCGGGCATACTCAAAAAAAGGGTTATTATACACCCCAACCCCATCCCTTGGAAAAAAGAAGGTAGCACCGAAGAAAGGAAAGAGCGATATGGTGGTTTTTGTTGTTCCCGCGAAGCGAAGATCATTCGCTTGGCGAATGAAGTGGATCAACCTCTTTTTGGCTCGGGCCAAACACTTTTTATCGCTGGTAGAGCTTTCTAAAAAAAAGCGATGCGAGAGCGTATTCTCTTATCTAAGCTTCCTCCCTTCGCTCCCCCCATCGTAGATGGTTCAGCCACACCCGGTGCCACGAAATGATTGAGAACTAGGACGGGGTCGAAATGCATTTTATTCTTAGTATTAAAAAAGTATTGCATGACCGAATAATTCAAGGAGGGGCGCACAGCGGGGAGGGTCCTTTTTAGTAGATGACTCGTCAGGCCGTCAGAGCGGGACTTCTTTGGTAAAAATAACTGGATTCTATTCCTTTTTAGTAAGGAGGCGGCATTTCCCATAAGGAAAGGTATGTCATTTACAACCCCGGCGTATTGAGGCCGCTTGAAGGCCCCGCTCACCCGAAGTGATTTATCCAAATTCTTCTTTCTCGATGGTGATCGGTCATGGTATCCATAATGTTGCATCTTTTTCGGCCAAATCCGGATTTCGTTTTGCTTCTCCCGGTCGATCGACTCGACTCTTTTCCCTGCCCCCTGGCCTCTCACTTCGTTTCGTTCTTCCTCTGTACCCTCGCTTGAATGAAGACACCCGATCGGCCCGACTTTCCCAAATGTCGGCCACCAGCCCTTTTCCTGTAGTACGGGTCTTGATTTCTTGTCTTGTTTTCGTTTTAGTCGTGGTGATCGCCCGGGAAGAAAGAAATGAATGAATGTCCTTTTGGGAAAATGTAGAATAATACACCTACCGAGACGAAAGCAAAGGGCGAGTTTCGTAGGTGGACGTATCGAACTAAAATAAGATCTAAGATTGACATCTTGATACAATGATTTACCATAATAATAAATAGAGTCAATGGTGACAGAGCCGTGGGAAGAGCCGCTTCTTTTTTGCGGCGGCGGCTTCCATTCACCAGCGCAGACTACATACACGTGCTCTCTGAACCGTGCTAGATAGTCACCCATCACACGGCTCTCAAACCCAACCTGTGGTGGATCCCGGGGGACAAAGCAAAGTCAAAGCGCTTGATCCTTTGCCCCATACTTTGAGATCTTCCTCCCCGCCGATCAAGCAGCAACGCAGCTCGTGATAGGCTTAGCTTAAGCCGCTAACGTTCGGTTCGGATAAGTAAAGTCCCTTCGGTCGGTTCGCTCAGGTGGTCTTCCCTTATTTTCCCTAACGTTCAGAGTTGTTCTGGTTTGAGAAAGGAGCACCGCCAAGTCCACTAGGGGCGCCCTGAATGAATAAGAAATGGACAGCTGAGGTCAGGCTTGCATGAAAAAAGAAGATAATAAGTTAGATGTACACACCTGAGGTTGGTAAGAACTGAGGGACAATGCCCCCCTCACTGGGCCCATCAGCGAAAGCAACTGCTACTTAATCGTAGGTTTGCTTTCGTGCAAGGCCCCCGCTGCTGGAACAGGCGGTTGTCATTTTCAAGTAAACGCCCCGCCCCCTTTCTTTGCCCGCCGGCCGCCTAGCTCGTTATTCTTTGAGATCTGGATAGAGTCTCGCTTCGGGGCGGGGGAAGCATGGATTCGATAGATCTATCGAATCCATGCTGCAAGCAGCAAGCGTAGGCTAAAAAGGCAATAGTCTAACGTTGGGGTAGGGCGCGCCAAAACAACCGGGGGCCCCGGAGGGGTCAGTACAAAAGTCCTATATTCTTTCCACTTACTTTCATTGGCTAGCTGCCTTTTGTAGCGCGCGTACTCTGATCCTCTTCTACGAATCTACAAATCTCTTTACTGAGCGAGACTTCATCTATATCCCTAAAAGTGGATTTGGATTCCCATTTATTCTTTGAATGACAGCTTCAACTAGGCTCCACCTTAGAGAGGGTTTTCGGTTTGAATCAAGATAGGGTCAGGGGCACGTCGGAACGGTAGCTGCTTAGTCTCATCCGAGAGTCCAATCTCTTTGTACTGTGCTTGCTTTTGTGTCTTTGAATAAAAAATAAAGAAGGGGGTCGATTTAGGCTCCTTCCCTTCCACTGCATAGCTGCGCTATCAGGTACTACGAGCCCTCTGCCCCACGCATCTAACCAGCTCGCGTGGTTCACCGGTTCCACCGAAAACTCTCATTTGTTGAAGCGGAGCATAGTGTGGCGTCGAGCGAGAAAGGTCTCTTTTTTGGTTTATTCACTGATCTGAAATGAAACTTAGCACTTGTTTTTTTATTGATTCCTGGGGCTAGGCGTTCGCAGAATCAGTCTATCCGAACCGCAGACGCACTTTTCAGATCAGTGACGGCCTCTCCAGCAGAGCTGGGCGCCGGGGCCCTGGATGCGCTAGCGATCGGCACATTAGGGGAGTACTTGCCCGGGTTTCTCGGCCTGGTATCCTTATCCTCGCGTTCATGATATCTACATTCAACTGTGCCCCGGAGACACGGTCGAAGCACGCCCGCCCCGTGTGCGTCTTTCACGACATGCTCTGGTCCCGGGTTTCTTCCTATGGTCTTCTAGCGTTAGAAGAAGTCGTGTCCGTCCCGGACATCTGCAACGTCCTCTCACGCCTTTTTTGGGGGGACAAACAAAGATCAGGAAAAGACGGACCGAACCCATTCGGTGACTTTCGCGGTCGCCCTCACTGAACCGACTTGGATCTGAACTACGATTCAGATCAAGTCTTACCGAAATTGGATTTCCTTTTCGTGCCATATGTCGCTTATACTTTACTTTTTCCCCTTTCCGCCCTTTCCTCTATTTGTTCGATAGGGTCTTCATTTTATTCGAATTCTAAACCCATTGTCGTCCACAGTTTCCTTGTCGACGCGAAGGGGCCAGCAGCCCCCAAACAAAAGTCTGAGATCAGAACTCATACCGCGGTTGTGGCTTGAAGGCCGCATGCAAGTTCTTCAATATTTAGAGAGTATGTGTTAGTACGAGATCGCGCTATCAACTTATTTCATCTTTCTCGATGATTAGGACAAAATTGTATCCCTTAGGAACCGTACATGCACCTTTGTTTGGATGCCGATCGAACATTGTTACAATACGAAATACTTGAAGGCCACACGCAATTGACTCACCTACATTTTATGCTCCCACCCTTTTGTAGAAAAAGCCTCTGCCTCTGGGGAAGTGCTCACATCAACTCCAATTTGGATGGAGCTTCTCGATGGGTTAGAGCGTTTGCGAACCAAAAAGGGGAAAAACCCATCCTCCAAAGTAGTGAAGTGAGCCAGTACAATAAGACAATAGGTCTCATGGGCCAAGCCTGCTATCAGGCAGTGAGTGGGAATCAATCCTGAAAGAGAGAAGGTCTAGTGCTCTCAGAAAATATTTGATTCGCCGAAAAATTGGCTTTATCAGACCAATCCATGTTCAGAAGCCTTCCATCAAAAGTCAGTGGTCTAGGCCGCTTTCCTTGACTTTGAGTTGGATCTCATTCTTCTTCCCGGCACAAAAAGAGGGTAGACTTCATCCGAGACACATGGGTTCTTTTGCTTCCTTCAAAGAACTCGTCTTTGAGCCTCTAAAAAGAAGGGCATAGTATCCCAGCCACCTAGACCACCTAAAAGGAAGGAATTGGTCTTTAGCTTTGAGTGATCCAATCATTGGTGAATGGGTTCAGTAAGGTAGAAGGAAAGGGCCCCTCCCGACCTGGGAAATTCACAGCAGGAAAGACTGGCGCCGATCAGCAAAAGCGAACCCTTCAGTACATCGCGTTCAGCCCTCCCTCAAAATCCCATTTGTTTTATTGAGGAATCACTCTTGATCCTCTAAAGGCTCTTCTCCGTCTATAACTCAAAGTCCATCTGTCTCTCGTGGAAGCGCTTTAGAGTGCCTAGAAGATCCAGCAAACGGGGGTGCCAATGCTGTCCCAAGACCAGATCACGGTAGGTAGCTGCTTTAAAGAGGTTGGGAGACAGACTGGTGAACAATCTTCTTCTTGTTTTCTCCGACCTAGAGCACTCTTTTTTTCAATCGTACGAAGAAACTCCGTGAAAAACCCAGCTATCACTCCTATGAGACGGCTAACTCCCAACTCCCGATACATTCTTTAGAGTCGACCAAAGGACTCGTTGGTTTGGACATAGTTTCTTTGTTCCTGTGTTTCTGTTTTGCTCTCCCCCTTTTTTCACTTAGTTTAGTTGGAATGGAAAGAGAACTTCCTTCAGTTTTTTTTTGTTGCCTGGTTCGGTCTCTCCGAGTGGAATAAGTGGGTCCTTCTTCTTTTTCCTGACTGATGAAGGTCGAAACTGAAGATCGAATCAAGCGGAGTCTGGATTCCTATGTTCGTACCAACTCAAATGATTGATGAATTGGATCTTGAGTATGCTCACTTCGCTACTCAGCAAGGGTGAAAGAATGACAAAGAGACTGACATCACAGAGGATGGGAAGGACCCAATCGCCTGCCTCTTTCTTGGTCCACCCCCCCTGGTGGGTACTTTATAGCTCACAACACGAGATAGGCAGATATGTGACATAGAAAAATTGCTTTCATTGACAACAAGACTCTCTTCCTGATTGGGATTGGTCTGTGCAGGATCTCCTTCCCTATGAGACTCTTGCTTCCCTTTGAAAGAGGCAGACCCCTACTTCAATTGTCATCTGACGACTCTTCCCCAGCTGTGGACTCAGACCTCTCACAACCAAAAAAAAGAAAATCAAAATCAAACGAATCTGAATATAACCAATCTATCGCCTTTGATGACTCGTTGACAGCCTCCTCAACCCAAGCTTCCATCTCCTGCTCCAGACATCGGCACTTGCCCGCGCCAGTCCATGAAAGGTGGATGAAGGTGAGTTTGACTACGAACTCGAGGATGCTGGGAACGATCTCTTTTCGGGGAATCACTCCCGTCGAGAGGCCCTCTTCCTCCCTTTTTCTGAATCTGGGAGAGAGGCAAAAGAGAAGTCCAGAGAGACCTCGACTCTTTCAGGGAAAGGAGGGAGATCGAATGCGAGATGGAGTCCCTGCCGAATGGAATGGACATCCTTGGGGACAGCTGTGTAAGACTTAATTTACCATAAAATTGGACGGAAAAACTACTAAAAAGATCACAAGAAACCCAGCTCAAAGTGAATGGAGAGAGAACCCCTGCGCCTTGGAAGGATCTGAAGCTGTTCGGACACTCATAGACAAGTGAACTCCAATCCAGGATCCCTCGAAAAGTGAAGTGAACTAGCCAGGTAGAACAGTCAGGTTAGGAAAAGAGTCTTTCATGTCAAGGTGAACATAGACAGACAAGGTTAGTTTGTTTTCCTTAATTCTCAGAGAAAAGACTCGTTGCTGGAACCGAGAGCACTGGCGATTGCTTTCTTTCTGACCTTCAGCCGAGAAATTCCATACCTTCCACCGACTTCTTTTGTGTGTGGCCAGAACGTGATGCTTTCCAATGCCGAGTACTTTTCTTAACAATGTATGAAGCCCGTAAAACCGAAATCGATCCAAATCCACGACCTTGACGATCAAGGAAAAAGGGTATGTATTATTATGGTGTGAGCCTTCTTTCTTTTTGGCCTTAGATTATCATAAGCGAGGAATGGTGCGTGCTAGCCTTCAGACTATACTTTATTGTAGGGAAAGGGAAAAAATGGAGAATATCTTTAAGAACCCTAGAAAGAATTTCACTTGGAGCAACAGGGGTCAGGTCACACTATATCAATATCATAATTCTCTTTTTTTTAATTGATACTGATTAGCCGTAAATCAATTTGATTTTGTTATGCCATTAAGGAAACATTATTTGGGATACAATACCCATTTTAGAACCGTTCACTACTAACAAATAGAAAATATCAAAATAACAAATAATAACTAATAATATAGTTAATGGTTCCAATTTTTCCTCAATTTGGCATTCTGTGACTGGAAATCCTTTCTCTTTTCAATAGAAAGAGAAGGTATTTAAGCAATGTGTGTTTTGAGATACAATCAATCGAAGAGAATAAAACTGGGTCCAATAAAAAACAGGAATGAATTTATTAAAAGGGATTGGAAAGGGATAAGTACAAAGGGATTCAACGATCTAAAAAAAATCAAAAAGGGTTTAATAATCCCCTCCTACGAATAAAAATTAGTAAAATAATGTGGATGAATAAGATTTTGCTCGATTTTGGATCGGATTTGGCGGCATGGCCAAGCGGTAAGGCAGGGGACTGCAAATCCTTTATCCCCAGTTCAAATCTGGGTGTCGCCTGACCAAAAAAATACTTAGGATTTCTTATTGTACTGATTGAACTCGACAAATTCTTGCCCTGCATAAGCAAAGGAAAAGAAATAGGCCTGTCGATACTGGATTTTACCATAGTTCTAGTTCTAAAAAAGACTGTCAATTTCTTCTTAAAAATAGGGCTCTGGCAGGGTTCTGGGTAGTGGCCCAAACCGATACCAATAGGGATGAGGGATATATACTTATGAATTTCATAATTGATTCTATTCCGCAATTCATAACTACGAAAGTAAGAGGTCGGAAATCTTGGTATCCAAAGGTCCCTAAAGGACATTCCTTTTTTGCTCCTAGGATTGAAGAAGAGATTATACGAAAGACTATCAAGACTTCCTAATTATCTGACACTACCTACACTAAAGTAAGGTCTACTGACTCTGTCTGGAATTAGATTGGATAGGCTGATGGGAAATTTAGGAGTTGTGGAAAGAAGAGACTTTCTTTCCATACTTATGAGAGACTCCGAGTACTCAAACATTCAATCAGGATGGTCGGTTAGCTCTTATCTTTTAGAATAACTTAGTAAAAAAAAGTAAAAGTAATAAATAAAATGAATCTCCTAACTCGGTAGCCCATGAGGTTCCAATGGTTAGTTTTGGATTTTTCAGGCAAGAAAGCAAAGAATAAGGGAGGATTCTCTATTACCAACTTCCCCCATTGTCCTGTCCTCATTGGTCATTCATCTTTCCCGATCTAGTGCCATCGTTCTTCAAGGTGCCGGAGGGTTTGAAGCATACCTACTACCCCTCCCCTGAGCTTAGTTCAGAGTTGCCTCAGCGCGCTCGAGTAATAACTGGGAAAATCAAGGCTGGACAGGTCTTCGAGCCAACTTCAGGAAGAAATGCAAGTGAAAGAGAATGCTCTCGAGGGCGCAGGAGTCTTTTTCTGTCTTTCTTATTGGAAATCCAAATCGAAATGCCTCAACTTGATAAATTGACTTATTTCTCACAATTCTTCTGGTTATGTCTTCTCCTCTTTGTTGGAAGATGAGTACACATCGGGTAATCCGCCCACGAGAGCCCAATCACAAGAGGCTCATACAGAAAGCAATCAGCCCATAGCCCAATATCGAGACCACAGCCTATTATTCAAACCACAAAGGATCCGTCTTTCATCGTCCAATCTTCTCGATCGAACATATTGACATCAATACTCCTTTCCATGGCCATTCACGGCCCGCGAAGATCAACCACTCGTGCCCGAGATCACTATCCAATCAAAAACCAGACTTCCAAGATCCATCTCACTCAGACCCTTTTGAATGTAGCGGATAACAACGGAGTGGGGCTATCGAATTGATATGTATTCGAATCTTAGGAGCTGGTAATCACTGATATGCTCATATTGGTTACGTTATTGTTGCTGTAATCAAAGAAGCAGTGCCCAAAATGCCTCTAGAAAGATCAGACAGAAGTAAGACGAGCTGTAATTGTACGCACATGTAAAGAACTCAAACGTGACAACGGTATGATAATACGATATGATGACGGTTGTCATTGATCAAGAAGGAAATCCAAAAGGAACTCGAGTTTTTGGTGCGATCGCTCGGGAATTGAGACTTATGAATTTCACTCAAAGAGTCTCATGAGCTCCTGAGGTATTAAAAATACTAGTAGTAGAGACTATGATATAGTAGGGTATCAGAATATAGATCAATTAGTAGATTGTGTCTGACGCATATACATGAAAAAAAAGAATAATTAGATAATAATAAGAATAAGAATTCGAATCTTAATAAAAGGAAGGGTTCGAATAGCATCTACTAATATTACCGAAAACTTTGTGAAAATACTTCTACGAGAAGGTTTTATTGAAAACGTTCGAAAACCATAGGGAAAGTAACAAATCTTTCTTGGCACGTGCCCCTGCTCCTGGTCTTCGAACTAGTCATTAATGGTCGGCAACATAGGTACCCTTTTTCGGTATGCGTTGCGAACACTTTCATTTTTAGCGTCTCATCTTCTCTGGAGAAGCTCAAATCGAACGGATAGAGCAGATGGTCCAACAACAGAACTTCTTCTTTTTCATTACTTCCATGGTCGTGCCCCGTGGCACGGCAGCACCCGTACTATTGAAATGGTTCGTCAGTAGAGATGTTCCCACTGGTGCCTCTTCTTCCAATGGTACTATAATTCCTATTCCTATCCCTTTATTCCCTTTTTTGGTCTATCTACATTTAAGGAAATTCATACGCTCCATGGACAGAGCAAAAAGTGGAGTGTTGGTCAAAGCAAGCCGCCCTATTCTATTACCAGACAAAATGGAGAGAAGCTCATCCGCTAGAAATGCTTTATTTCGTTTCGTTACCATTCTTCATTTCCTTATTATCGAATCCATGGGGGACTTGTCATATTTAGAATCTTTCTGCGGTCTGCTCTGTTTACAATTCTTTCGTACTCTCTTCTCTTTACCACGCGATAGGTCAGCGAAGCGTGAGCGGGCGCTCCGAAGTAAAGGCCAAACACTTCGGCCTAAGGGGAATGAGCAACAAAATGACAAGATGAGGTGCCCCAGGCACCCCCATATAGAAAGAAGGGTCGAAGGTTTTGGGCCTGTAGCTTTCCCTGCCCCCCCCCCCTCGTCGAGTGGTGCTTGTTTGGGGGGTGTGCCACCAGAAAGCGGGCTTGAAGCTCTCGCCTTACCAACGAGCCGACTGCTGATGGCTGTTGGTCACGACTACTACAAAAAAGTGAAGATGAATCTTTCTATTTCACATGGAGGAGTGTGCATCTTTATGTTGGGTGTTCTTCTGTCGTGCGACCCGATGGCTTATGTGCGACCTGTGGCCCACGCCTCCTATTCTATTTGTTCAGGGCGGGCGGCGTGAACTCTGATTCGATCCGGGTATTCAATCCCGCCGCTGAGATGCTCAGTTGACTCCTTAACCTTGATAGGAAGATGGCTTATTCCAAAATTCGTGCATAAGGGTAAGGAACTTTGGATGAATTAATGCGAATGGGTGTAAGCCTCGCTGCTCGGAAACACCCAGTGCTGACCACACTGAGAGACACGAAAGCGCAGGTAATGCCAGTTGGCGAAGTGGCGTTAAGCATCCCTAGTGGTACGCAAAGAGAGGTCGTGATGATATCATCTACGTCCGTACCGCTCCTCGTGGAGTAGATCCCGCATCCAACCAACCCTTTTTTGACCAGGGAACGGGAGAATTCCCACTACTGCTGGCAGGCCAGCCGGGCCGTGAGCGCGGTGGGAACGGGCTTCCCAAAAAGCGAGCCCCGGCCCGGGTCAGCATAGAATGGGGGGGACGGCTCTAATGTTGTGTTGGCCGGGTTGCGGGCGGATAAAAGCGGACGTGGGGACTCGGGTCGGGGCACAGCGTAACTAAGAGAGCCATTCCATTTAGGGCGAGACAGAATGGGCGGGCACAAGTGGTATGGTGTCCGAGCCGATTGGTCAGACGACGACTACTGCACATATTATATTAGCCGCCTATCCCGGAATGGACTGGGATGGAATAGAAAGAACGCGAAGCAGCAAGCAAGGGATGAGCGCTTTGTTGCGCCTGCGCATACGTTTTCTTGCTGGGTCGGTTTGTTTTTGGGGGGTGGGGCAATAAGCTTGCTTCTTCACAAGCTTATCCCCGCCCCCTTTCCTGTCCGTCCCGACCGGCAGCAGTTGGGTCTCCCCATCTCTCCTCAACTTCCCCGGTCTTCGGCCCGAGCTGTATGAGGCAGAAACTCGTCCCACGTACGGTTCGGAGGCCGAGCCCCACCCCTGCAATAATGGTGAGGCTTAGGTCAACTAATACGAATAAGATACAGTTCACTCAACGATTGCCCTTGGGTCCCGAACTCCATATGGGGAAGGAACGTTGTTGTTTGCGAGGTCTCGATCATTTACATGGACCCACTTCTCATTCCATTTGTGGGAATTTGATGATTTATAAACCGTCCCCAACGAGCGAAAGGTTCATGTTTGAACATGATGAATCACTTCGTGCCGACCTGTTGCCCATAAACTTTCCTGCCTCATATGAGAATGGAAAACTGGAAGATTTTCTGCATCGATGGATGAAGAATCACGAACATAAGAATTTCTGGTTTAGCATGTTCCCAGAAAGAAGATACTTTTTTTCCATTCGAGAAACGAGGAGCACGACTGAAGTGGCTATACATACAAATCCATTTACGGATCTATATGCTCCGATTGGAACTGGAAGTTCCAGAACTGGCGGCTGGTATACCACCATAATGAAATTGCCTTTTATTTTTAGTATTCGGATAGGATTTCTGTTGGCTTCATCGGGAGGCTCGCGTAGTTTGTTACGTCAACTCCAAAAGGATAAGTTGCATTGGAATCGAGAAAGTTTCGTTCATAATTGCATAAAAGGAGTCAAAATAGTGGCTGCGGCGCGTCGAGGGTCAACCTTTGATATCGAATAACCTTTCGAGCCTTCCCCAATGGATATCTATCCTCCTTTGAAACCAATAGAAGTTCACTGACCATCCCTGTCAAACATAACCCAAGGTAGGATCGAGAGGAGAAGAATAGGACTCTTGCTAGTATCATAACCTCTCGATGGGAGAATGAAACCATGGTACCTACCTCCCTCCCTTACTTGGTAATCTAAGAACCCTTCAAGGGGGGAGCAAGAGATCTTCCATACCAACATTTTGTTCGCCACCCCTGCTTCCTCCTCCACTTGAGCTTGTGCAGCAAATCTACTTTATGCTTAGGCCAGGTCCTGCAAGTAAAGAGAAGTAAATATTGGAAACATGGGTATCTAGTTTATTTTATTCAACGGCTGAGTAATTGAAATTCCTTTCTTCTTCAAGCAGGAGATCCCGAGTACCGGGTGTCGTCAGACTCCCATTCTATTACCTTTGTGCCAAGAGCACGTTAAGCTGCCTGGGCTGTTCCGCTACCGGCGTGTAAAGAAGCTCCGCCTAACGGCTAAACCAATGAATTTCTCTCCTTAAAGGAATCTACTTCCCTGACTGTCAACTACTCGCTTCTTCACCGGTATCACACCCGCGCCAGACTGAACAGCAGAGTGAGAACCCAACCAAATACGATTCTTGTATTATCTTACCGAAATTCGGATCCATTTGGCTCCAAAGGAGCAAGCGCGGGAGTTCTAATAGGACTTTGAGACTCGAAAAATCCTTCGGGCTGCTGAGAACAGAGAGAAGTAGTTGCAGAGAGGTTTGATAGGGTTAGGCAGATGCCCCATTATTCGTAAACAAGAAGAAATCCAGATTAGTTTGATGGAGCTGTGGCTTAGCACAAGCATGGTGTCAATGTGGTTCCTCTCGACTAAACACTTAAACAATTGGATCCAGTAGGGTTCAATAGAGGTATGGTATCGGCAACCTTTTAGGGAGCGAGATTCTTTGGAATAAGATAGCTGCCCAGAGCTTGCGACGTACCTACCCCCTGGGCGTAGATAGAATTAGGTAAGATAAAAATCGATTGGAAAGTCCTAAATTAGACCAATTCAATTCCGTCTGCTAGAATAAGAAAAAAGTGCTTCCGAATTTCTCTCATCCTTTATAATGAGAATTTCTCTTTGTTCAGTAATAACTTAATCTTGCAATAAAACACTCTTGCTTGGAAGGTATGGTAAAGGTAAACTGTTTCTATTTTTTGATATAAAAAAGAGAGTGCTAAAGGAGTCATTCAGAAGTGAGTGAAGGGGCAAAGCTCATTTCTTTCATTCAGGAATGGACACTGGACCAGAATGAAATGTGGGAATATCGGGATTGGCAGATTTTTTATATTGAAATAAAAAAAACTCAACACGACTAGTGAATTCAAATTAGAGTCACTTGCGGATTTCTTCAAATTGTTGTAGTGTAGTATTGTGGTTTTTCAGTAAAGACCCCGACCTATAAATATTCACAGCCCGGCTCATACGGGCGGACAATATTCACCCAGAGTCCCGTTGCGACCGCAATGCTGTTCTTGAAGGACCTTACCTTAGAGCAAAAAAAAGGGAATAGAAGTTAGGAAGACTACTGACGTAGGGCGGCGGGTGAGCTCAACCTCGAACCAAACAAGCAACGGATTGAGCAACTAGCGCGAAAGCCGTTGCGCGTTAGCGCATCCGTTTTCTTGCTCCATCGTTATTAGTTTCTATTCTCTCCCTGCACGAACCTCGGTCCAATCAATTTGTTTGGAATTGGGGTTAGGACCGGTTAGAACTCCCATTTCCCGATCGGAGGTTTGAGCTGCTATGGCAAGCTTTTTTTCCGAATAGTGGGTATGGGGAACCCACCGTACCAACACGATTGGCTGGTGTTGCTGATACCGGACCCGTTATAACCCCGATTGGAAGGGCAGGCCAGTCTGAGGCTCTGGGGATGCGAGGCCATTGAAAGTGAGTATCCCATATTCTATGATGGAGATAGAGCATTAATTGCAGTTTTCACCCCACCTTAACGACCGAGCGAGGGATGAAATCTTTCGACGACTAGGGAGGCGTCACCCGAGGCCGATTCCAGTGGATCACTATAGAATCTTCTAGAAGCAGGTTCTCCGGGCACTATGGTAGGACGTGGATCGATCATGACGAGAATGGACTTCTCCGTCATGTAATGGTTTAGAAGAGTCACGGTCCTGTTCCCCGCCGGGCTTTTTCCCTTCTTGACTAGACGAAGGAGATATTCATTCCATTCAGGCAGGTGAGGAAGGGCGGCGTCGGCTTGACCCTGTCTTCTCTCTTGGTCGGGTCGGAGGCTAAGTTTCTCATTCAGTGGTGAGGTGTTCATAGAAAGCAAGGCCTCGCCCAACGAGTGGCGGATTTGGTTTGGATGGGGTCTCGCTTGGACGCTGGAGTGACTCTTTGTTGCATGTTGAGGAAAGTTCTAGCTCAAATTTCTAATGCTATGTTATTATTGTTGAGAGAACTTGCACTAATGAAAGTATGAACCCTAGGCCTTGTTTCAACGCATTGCAATACCGTTTGTGCTCATTTTTATCATTAGTTACCTTGCTGTTTTATATTTTCAAATTACAAAAACCTTTATCTACCATCCATATACCACTTGTATCACCATCTCTTCGCTGAACTAGTGCACCTATACAATTTACCATTGTATTGGGTGTGTTAGGGACACAAGAGACTCTTTGTTATTTGGTTTCAGGGTTGCTTGAGAGAGACCATCTTCACCCTATGCCTCCTATGGATTGATAAACCTTAGGTCATTCAATTGAGGGAAATTTGCTACTGTCCTACAAACCTCTACACTTGGAGGCCCAACAACGTGTACAAGAAGAAGGTTGTGTAGTAGACATCAAGATCTTTTTTGGCGCCGTTGCCGGGGAGGTTAGCGCTTGAAGGTATATCTTTAGATCTTGCAATCGAATCTTTTTTTTCTTGTTTTAGCACTAGTTTAGTTTATAAAAGAAAACTACAAAAAATGGAATTGAGTTTCCCTCATATGCTTCATCTTTTTAATATCTTTCATGAGTATGACGGAAAGGAAAATTGTGCCAAATTGTTAGAGCAAGAGTGCATTAAAATGTTTGGCACTAAATCTTTGAATGATGAGCATGATTGCAATGTTGTTAGTATGAATTCCTTGAATATCCATGATGCTAATGATATGCAAAGCCACAAGCTTGGGGAAGCTATGTTTGATGAAGATGATATTTTTAGTCCCCCAAGTTTTGATGAGCAAATTTATTGTGATGAAAGCATGCCTCCTATTTATGATGATTATATTGATGAAAGTGGATTTGGAGAAGTCATGACTTTATTTTGTGATGAATCCACTATTTCGGAAGAGGTTCCAATTGATTATGAGAACAAAGTTGCTATCTATGATGATTATTGTGATGACGTGTATGCTATAAATAACAATTATATCCATGAAACTTGTCATCATGATTTTAGTTTTCAATTGGATTATGCCTCAAATGATAATTATTTTGTTGAGTTTGCTCCCACTATTATTCATGAGAAGAATTTTGCTTGTGTGGAGAGTAATAAATTTTCTATGCTTGTAGATCATGAAAAGAATGCTTTATGTGATGGTTATATTCTTGAATTCATTCATGATACTACTGAAAATTATTATGAGGGAGGAATATATGCTTGTAGGGATTGCAATGATATCAAGTTCCCTCTCTATGTGCATAAAATTTTCAAGTTATGCTTGTTTTACCTTCCTATGCAAGTTGATTGTTGTTCCCACAAGTTGTTTGCTCACAAAATCCCTATGCATAGGAAGTGGGTTAGGCTTAAATGTGCTAAGTCATATTCTTCATGATTCTCTCTTCATGTTTCAATTCTTATCTTTTATGTTAGCATCATTAAAATCATCATGCCTAGCTAGGGGCATTAAACGATAGCGCTTGTTGGGAGGCAACCCAACTTTATTATTGTTCCTTGCTTTTTGTTCCTGTTTAGTAATAAATAATTTATATAGCCTCTGTTATGATTGAATTTTTATGTTTCAATTAGTGTTTGTGCCAAGTAGAACCGTTGGGAGGACTTGGGGAAAGTCTTGTTGATCTTGCTGTAAAAAACAGAAACTTTAGCGCTCATGAGAATTGCTGCCATTTTTTATTGGAGAGTACTATTTAGTTAATTCTTTTTTCAGATGATTAATAGATAAATTACTCACGTCCCGAAATTTATTTTAGAATTTTTGGGGTTCCAGAAGTTTGCATTAGTTACAGATTACTACAGGCTGTTCTGTTTTTGACAGATTCTGTTTTTCGTGTGTTGTTTACTTATTTTAATGAATCTATGGCTAGTAAAAGATTTTATAAACCATATAGAAGTTGGAATACAGTAGGTTTAACACCAATATAAATAAATAATTAGTTCATTACAGTACCTTGAAGTGGTGTTTTGTTTTCTTTCGCTAACGGAGCTTACGAGTTTTCTGTTAAGTTTTGTGTTGTGAAGTTTTAAAGTTTTGGGTAAAGATTCGATGGATTATGGAATAAGGAGTGGCAAGAGCCTAATCTTGGGGATGCCCAAGGCACCCGAAGGAAATATTCAAGGACAACCAAGAGCCTAAGCTTGGGGATGCCCCGGAAGGCATCCCCTCTTCCGTCTTCGTTCATCGGTAAGTTTACTTGGAGCTATATTTTTATTTACCACATGATATATGTGTTTTTCTTGGAGCTTCATTTTATTTTATTTAGTTTTGCTTGCTGCTTGAATAAAATAACAATATCTGAAACTCTTAAATGTTAGAGATTCTTCATATAGTTGCATAATTATTCGACTACTCATTGATCTTCACTTACATCTTTCGGAGTAGTTTGTTGTTGCTCTAGTGCTTCACTCATATCTTTTTAAAGCACGGTGGTGGTTTTATTTTATAGAAATAGATGAACTCTCATGCCTCACTTATATTATTTTTAGAGTCCTAAACAGCATGGTAATTTGCTTTGGTTATGAAGTTAGTCCTAATATGATGGGCATCCAAGAGGGATATAATAAAAACTTTCATATAAAGTGCATTGAATACTATGAGAAGTTTGATACTTGATGATTGTTTTGAGATATGAAGATGGTGATATTAGAGTCATGCTAGTTGAGTAGTTGTGAATTTGAGAAATACTTGTGTTAGAGTTTATGATTCCCGTAGCATGCACGTATGGTGAACCGTTATGTGACGAAATCGGAGCATGATTTATTTATTGATTGTCTTCCTTATGAGTGGCGGTCGGGGACGAGCGATGGTCTTTTCCTACCAATCTATCCCCCTAGGAGCATGCACGTAGTACTTTGTTTCAATAACCAATAGATTTTTGCAACAAGTATGTGAGTTTTTTATGACTAATGTTGAGTCCATGGATTATACGCATCTCACCCTTTCACCATTTCTAGCCTCTCTTGTACCGCGCAACTTTCGCCGGTACCATAAACCCACCATTTACCATCCTCAAAACAGGCACCATACCTACCTATTATGGCATTTCCATAGCTATTCCGAGATATATTGCCATGCAACTTTCCACTGTTCCGTTATTATGACATGCTTCATCATTGTCATATTGCTTTGCATGATCTTGTAGTTGACATCGTAATTGTGGCAAAGCCACCGTTCATAATTCTTCCATACATGTCACTCTTGATACATTGCACATCCTGGTAGACCGCCGGAGGCATTCATATAGAGTCATATCTTGTTCTAAGTATCGAGTTGTAATTCTTGAGTTGTAAGTAAATAAAAGTGTGATGATCATCATTATTAGAGCATTGTCCCCGTGAGGAAAGGATGATGGAGACTATGATTCCCCCACAAGTCGGGATGAGACTCCGGACGAAAAAAAAAGAAAGGCCAAAAAAAGGAGAAGGCCCAAAAAAACAAAAAAATGAGAGAAAAAGAGAGAAGGGACAATGCTACTATCCTTTTACCACACTTGTGCTTCAAAGTAGCACCATGATCTTCATGATGGAGAGTCTCCTATGATATCACTTTCATATACTAAGTGGGAATTTTTCATTATAGAATTTGGCTTGTATATTCCAATGATGGGATTCCTCAAAATGCCCTAGGTCTTCGTGAGCAAGCGAGTTGGATGCACACCCACTTAGTTCCTTTTGTTGAGCTTTCATATACTTATAGCTCTAGTGCATCCATTGCATGGCAATCTCTACTCACTCACATTAATATCTATTAATGGGCATCTCCATAGCCCGTTGATACGCCTATTTGATGTGAGACCATCTTCTCCCCTTTTGTCTTCTCCACAACCACCCTTCTATTCCACATATAGTGATATATCCATGGCTCATGCTCATATATTACGTAAAGGTTGAAAAATTTGAGAACATCAAAAGTATGAAACAATTGCTTGGCTTGTCATCGGGGTTGTGCATGATTTAAATACGTTTTGTGGTGAAGATGGAGCATAGCCAGAATGTATGATTCTGTAGGGATAGCTTTCTTTGGCCATGTTATTTTGAGAAGACAAGATTACTTTGTTAGTATGCTTGAAGTATTATTATTTTTAGGTCAATATTAAACTTTTGTCTTGAATCTTATGCATCTAAATATTCTGGTCACAATAAAGAAAATTACATGGATAAATATGTTAGGTAGCATTCCACATCAAAAATTCTGTTTTTATCATTTACCTACTCGAGGACGAGCAGGAATTAAGCTTGGCGATGCTGATACGTCTCCAACGTATATATAATTTTTGATTGTTCCATGCTATTATATTATCTGTTTTGGATGTTTATGGGCTTTATTATACATTTTTATATTATTTTTGGGACTAACCTATTAACCTAGAGCCCGGTGCCAGTTTCTGTTTTTTCCTTGTTTTAGAGTATCGCAGAAAAAAAAAATTTGAGAGAGTCTAATTGACCTGAAACTTCACGGAACATATTTTTGGACCAGAAGAAGTCCCGGGAGTATCGGAGATGGACCAGGAGAGTCCCGGGCTGCCCATGAGGGTGGGGGCGCGCCCACCCTAAAAACTTTGGGGAGCACAATAGATCGGGAGTTCCGCCGCCAAAAGCCTCCGTGGCCACTGAAAAACCAATCTAGACCCGTTTCGGCACCCTGCCGGAGGGGGAATCCCTCTCCGGTGGCCACTTCATCATCCCGGCGCTCTTCATGACAATGAGGGAGTAGTTCTCCCTCGGGGCTGAGGGTATGTACCAGTAGCTATATGTTTGATCTCTCTCTCTCCCTTGTTCTTGAGGTGATATGATCTTGATGTATCGCGAGCTTTGCTATTATAGTTGGATCTTATGATGTTTCTCCCCCTCTACTCTCTTGTAATGGATTGAGTTTTCCCTTTGAAGTTATCTTATCGGATTGAGTCTTTAAGGATTTGAGAACACTTGATGTATGTCTTGCGTGGGATACCCGTGGTGGCAATGGGGTATTCTATTGATCCACTTGATGTATGTTTTGGTGATCAACTTGCAGGTTCCGCCCATGAACCTATGCATATGGGTTGGCACAAATTTTTGTCTTGACTCTCCGGTAGAATCTTTGGGGCACTCTTTGAAGTTCTTTGTGTTTGTTGAATAGATGAATCTGAGATTGTGTGATGCATATCGTATAATCATACCCACGGATATTTGAGGTGACATTGGAGTATCTAGGCGACATTAGGGTTTTGATTGAGTTGTGTCTTAAGGTATTATTCTAGTAGGAACTCTATGATATATTGAACGGAAAGAATACCTTCGTGTTATTTTACTACAGACTCTTGAATAGATCGATCAGAAAGGATAACTTTGAGGTGGTTTCGTACCCTACCATAATCTCTTCGTTTGTTCTCCTCTATTAGTGACTTTCGAGTGACTCTTTGTTCCATGTGGAGGAAAGTTATATGACCCAATTATGTTATTATTGTTGAGAGAACTTGCACTAGTGAAAGTATGAACCCTAGGCCTTGTTTGAACGCATTGCAATACCGTTTGTGCTCACTTTTATCATAGTTACCTTGCTGTTTTTATATTTTCATATTACAAAAACCTTTATCTACCATCCATATACCACTTGTATCACCATCTCTTCGCCGAACTAGTGCACCTATACAATTTACCATTGTATTGGGTGTGTTGGGGACACAAGAGACTCTTTGTTATTTGGTTGCAGGGTTGCTTGAGAGAGACCATCTTCATCCTATGCCTCCTATGGATTGATAAACCTTAGGTCATCACTTGAGCGAAATTTTCTACTGTCCTACAAACCTCTGCACTTGGAGGCCCAACAACGTCTACAAGAAGAAGGTTGTGTAGTAGACATCAGTTGTGCATGATTTACATATTTTGTGTCATGAAGATAGAGCATAGCCAGACTATATGATTTTGTAGGGATAACTTTCTTTGGCCATGTTATTTTGAGAAGACATAATTCCTTTGTTAGTATGCTTGAAGTATTATTGTTTTTATGTCAATATTAAACTTTTTTTTGAATCTTATGGATCTGAATATTCTTGCCACAATAAAGAAAATTACATTGAAAAATATGTTAGGTAGCATTCCACATCAAAAATTCTATTTTTATCATTTACCTACTCGAGGACTGGCAGGAATTAAGCTTGGGGATGCTTGATACGTCTCCAACGTATCTATAATTTTTGCTTGTTCCATGCTATCATATTATCCATCTAGGATGTTTTATATGCTATGTTATATGATTTTTGGGACTAACCTATTAACATAGAAAAGGAATACCAAACGGAGTCCAATTGACGTGCCAATTTTTGGTGATTTTTTATGGACCAAAAGAAGCCCCCGAGGTAAAAGAGTTGGGCCAGAAGAGTCCCGGGCCGTCCACGAGGGTGGGGGCGCACCCTACCCCCCGGTCGTACCGCCCTATCTCGTGGACGACTCGGGCACCTCCCTGACTTGTTCCCGACGCCAAAAATTCCTATAAATACTGAAACCTCCAGAAAATAACCTAGATCGAGAGTTCCGCCACCGTAAGCCTCCGTAGCCACCTAAAACCAATCTAGACCTGTTCCGGCACCCTGCCGGAGGGGGGATCCTTCTCTGGTGGCCGTCTTCATCATCCCAACGCTCTCCATGATGAGGAGGGAGTAGTTCACCCTCGGGGCTGAGGGTATGTACCAGTAGTTATGTGTTTGCTCTCTCTCTCTCTCTCTCTCCCTCTCGTGTTCTTGATTCGGCATGATCTTGATGTATCGCCAGCTTTGCTATTATAGTTGGATCTTATGATGTTTCTCCCCCTCTACTCTCTTGTAATGGATTGAGTTTTCCGTTTTGAAGTTATTTTTTCGGATTGAGTCTTTAAGGATTTGAGAACACTTGATGTATGTCTTGCATGTGCTTATCTATGCTGACAATGGGATATTCACGTGATCCACTTGATGTATGCTTTGATGATCAACTTGCGAGTTCCGTGACCTCGTGAAGTTATGCATAGGGGTTGGCACACGTTATCATCTTGACTCTCCGGTGGAAACTTTGGGGCACTCTTTGAAGTTCTTTGTGTTGGTTGAATAGATGAATATGAGATTGTGTGATGCATATCGTATAATCATACCCACGGATACTTGAGGTGACATTGGAGTATCTAGGTGACATTAGAGTTTTGGTTGATTTGTGTCTTAAGGTGTTATTCTAGTACGAACTCTAGGATAGATTGAACGTAAAGAATAGCTTCATGTTATTTTACTACAGACTCTTGAATAGATCACTACTAGGAAAAGGGCTATTGATGGCGCACTAGTTTTGCCTACTAATGGCGCATCACTGGTGCGCCATTAGTATCACGCCACTAGTATTTTTTACTAATGGCGCACCACTTGTGTGCCATTAGTATAGGCCACGGTGCGCCATTAGTATAGGCCACTGGTGCGCCATTAGTATAGGCCACTGGTGTGCCATTAGTATTTTTGAATTTTGAAGGCGGGAAAATAGTAGTGGTGCACCGTCTAACCCCCAGCGTGCACCATTGCTATTTTTGAATTTTGAATTTGGATCTGGATCGTGATTTTTTTGCCCATTTTTGGTCGTTTTTTGGCACGATATTATTTCAAATTTTGTTCATGTTTTTGGATCTTGTACGTTCTTTTGCCATGTTCTTTTACCAGAGAGGAGTTCACTGGAGAGGAGGAGGAGGAGGTCACCGGAGAGGCGCTCACCCAGATCGCCGGAGAGGAGGAGGAGGAGTTCGTCGGAGAGGAGGAGGAGGTCGCCGGAGAGGAGGAGGAGGAGGTCGCCAGAGAGGAGTTCACCGGAGCATGGAAGAGGAGGAAGGAGAAACCATGAGGGGATGGGAGGAGAGGATGGAGTAGGAGCTCACCGGAGAGGAGGGAGGAGAAACCGTGAGGGGAGGGAAGGGGAGGAGAGGAGGGAGGAGGAGGTTGCCGGAGAGGAGGAGGAGGAGGTCACCGGAGAGGAGGAGGAGGAGGTCGCCGGAGAGGAAGAGGAGGAGGTCGCTGGAGAGGAGGAGGGTAGTATGGTGGAGGAGAGAAGGGAAGATGGAGTGGAGGAGAGGATGAGATGGAGTGGAGGAGAGGTGGAGTGGAGGAGAAAAATGAAGGAGGAGAGGACCACGCCCAGCCATATATATGGCATAGTAATGGAGCACCGTGGGCAGGTGCGCCATTACTAACTTTTTTTTATTTTTTTGATTTATTTTGAATTTTGAAGGCGGGAAGATACTAATGGCGCACCACGGGCAGGTGCGCCATTAGTAACTTTTTTTTTATTTTTTTGACTTATTTTGAATTTTCAAGGCGGGAAGATAGTAATGGCGCACCATGGGTAGGTGCGCCATTAGTAAGTTTGATTTTTTTGAATTTTTTTGCCTCTCCAGATCTTAAAAGCCCCGTATCTTTTTTTCTGTTAGGTTTTTGAGGATTTTGAAAAAAATTTGAATATTTTCGGATGTAACTTTTCGAGTAGATGATTTTTCATATAAACAACTTTTTCATCCGAGTTCGTACGCAAAAGTTATGCCCATTTTACAAATTCTCGAGAGATTTCGCAAATAAAGTCGAAATTCATATTTGTAAATTTTCACAACAACTAGACTACATATCACATGGGAAACTTATTTTCTTTTATTTTTTTGACATTTCCATCATTTTTGTTTATTTTTTTAAAAACTGAAAAGGCGGTCCACAGGGGGGGTGCATTCGGTGCAAGTGGTGGCCAAGTTACTAATTGCGCACCGTGGGGGTGGTGCGCCATTACTAGTTCAACTAGTAATGGCACACCACTCCCACGGTGCGCCATTAGTAGTTTTGAAAAAAAATTAAAAAAAACTTTTTTACTAATGGCGCACCGTGGGAGTGGTGCGCCATTACTAATTCAACTAGTAATGGCGCACCACTCCCACGGTGCGCCATTAGTAGTTTTGATGAAATTTTTAAAAAAAATTACTAATGGCGCACCGTGGATGTGGTGCGCCATTAGTATTTGCACACTAATGGCGCACCAACACATGGTGCGCCATTAGTATATAGTAATGACGCACCACATGTCTGGTGCGCCATTAGTGTCAATTCCATCTATAGCCCTTTTCCTAGTAGTGGATCGATCAGTAAGGATAACTTTGAGGTGGTTTCGTACCCTACAATAATCTCTTCGTTTGTTCTCCGCTATTAGTGACTTTGGAGTGACTCTTTGTTGCATGTTGAGGGATAGTTATATGATCGAATTATGTTATTATTATTGAGAGAACTGGCACTAGTGAAACTATGAACCCGAGGCCTTGTTTCAACGCATTGCAATACCGTTTTCGCTCACTTTTATCATTAGTTACCTTGCTGTTTTTATATTTTCAGATTACAAAAACATATATCTACCATCCATATTGCACTTGTATCACCATCTCCTCGCCGAACTAGTGCACCTATACAACTTACCATTGTATTGGGTGTGTTGGGGACACAAGAGACTCTTTGGTATTTGGTTGCAGGGTTGTTTGAGAGAGACCATCTTCATCCTACGCCTCCCACGGATTGATAAAGCTTAGGTCATCCACTTGAGGGAAATTTTCTATTGTCCTACAAACCTCTGCACTTGGAGGCCCAACAACGTCTACAAGAAGAAGGTTGTGTAGTAGACATCAATGAGAAGGAGGATAGGCAAGATCTCAAGCTTGGGGATGTCCAAGGCACCCCAAGTAAATATTCAAGAAGACTCAAGCCTCTAAGCTTGGCGATGCCCCGGAAGGCATCCCATCTTTCTTCAACAAGTATCGGTATGTTTTCGTCTTCGTTTCGTTCACGTGATATCTGTAAATCTTGGAGCGTCTTTTGTGTTTAGTTTTCATTTTTATTTTATGCACCATGCTGGTATAAGATAGTCCATGGTTGATTTATAGAATGCTCATTGCACATCACTTATATCTTTTGAGTGTGGCTTTTATAGAATGCTTCATGTGCTTCACTTATATCATTTGAAGTTTGGATTGCCTGTTTCTCTTCACATAGAAAACCATGTTTGTGGAATGCTCTTTTGCTTCACTTATATTTGTTAGGCATGGTCTTTTGTAGAAAGAATTAAACTCTCATGCTTCGCTTATATCTATTTAGAGAGTGAACAGGAATTAGTCAGTTGCATGGTTATTCATAAAATCCTACATAAAACTTATGGATCACTGTATATGATATGTTTGATTCCTAGCAATAGTTTGGCAATATAGAGATGGTAATATGTGGGAGGTACTGGTAAATGGTTGTGTTTAGTAAGAATATTGGTTTTAAGGTTTGTGATTCCCGAAGCATGCACGTATAGTCTCGTTATGCTATGAAGTTGGAGCATGATTTATTATTGATTGTCTTCCTTATGGGTGGCAGTCGGGGACGATTGATGGTATTTTCTTACCAATCTATCCGCCTAGGGGCATGCGTAGCAGAACTTTGCTTCGAGGGCTAATAAACTTTTGCAATAAGTATATGAGTTCTTTTGTGGGTCCATGGATTAGACGCACTCTTATCTTTTCGCAATTTGCTAGCCTCTACGGTACCGTGCATTGCCCTTTATCACCTCGAGACATGGTGCAAACTTCGCCGGTGCATCCAAACCCCGTGATATGACACTCTCTATCGCACATAAGCCTTATTATATCTTCCTCAAAACAGCCACCATACCTACCTATTATGGCCTTTCCATAGCCATTCTGAGATATATTGCCATGCAACTTCCACCGCTTCCATTTTGATGACTTGAGCATTCATTGTCATATTGCTTTGCATGATCATATAGCTGACATAGTAGTTGTGGCTCAGCCACCGTTCAACATTTTTTATACATGTTATGCTAGATCATTGCACATCCTGGTACACTGCTAGAGGCATTCATATAGAGTCATATTTTGTTATAGGTATCGAGTCGTAATATTGAGTTGTAAGTAAATAGAAGTGTGATGATAATCAATTTTCATTACTAGAGCATTGCCCTAGTGAGGAAAGGATGATGGAAACTATGATTCCCCCAGCAGTCGGGATGAGACTCCGGACAATGAGAGAAAAAAAGAAAAGAAAAAAAGAAAGCAAAAAAAAGCAAAAAAGAAAAAGAAAAAAGAAAAGGAAAAAGAGAGAAGGGGCATGCTAGTTCTACACTTGTGCTTTGTGCTTCAAAGTAGCACCATGTTTTCCATATAGAGAGTCTCATATGTTGTCACTTTGATAAACTAGTGGGAATTTTTCATAATAGAGTTAGATGCACACCCACTTAGTTTTCATGATGAGCTTTCATACACTTATAGCTCTCAGTGCATTTGTTGCATGGAAATTCCAACTCCTCGCATTGATATGATTTGATGGGCATCTCCATAGCCCGTTGGTTAGCCGCGTTGATGTGGGACTTTCTTACTTTTTTGTCTTCTCTATATTTACCCCTATCATTATACTCTATTCCACCCATAGTGCTATATCCATGGCTTGTGCTCATGTATTGTGTGCGAGTTGAAAAAGATGAAGCGCGTTAAAAAGTATGAACCAATTGCTCGGCTTGTCATCGGGGTTGTGCATGATAAATACTTTGTGTTAAGAAGACAGAGCATACCAAGACTATATGATTTTGTAGGGATAGCTTTCTTTAGCGTTGATATTTTGAAAGACATGCATGATTGTTTGTTGGGATGCCTCAGTATTAATGTCTTTATGTCAAATTATTGTCTGTTGCTTTGAATCACTTATGTCTTAATATTCATGCCATGATTAGACATATGATCAAGTTTATGCTAGGTAGCATTCCACATCAAAAATCATCTTTTTTATCATTTACCTACTCAAGGACGAGGAGGAATTAAGCTTGGGGATGCTGATACGTCTCCGTTGTATCAATAATTTTTTATTGTTTCATGCCAATATTATACAACTTTCACATATTTCTGGCAACATTTAATATGATTTATTGGACTAACCTATTGATCCAGTGCCCAATGTCAGTTCTTGTTTGTTACACATTTTTTGTTTTCCAAAAATCCATATCAAACGACGTCCAAACGCGATAAAAATTTATGGAGAATTATTTTGGAATATATGTGATTTTTGGGACTTGGAATCAACGCAACCAGGGCATGCCGGGCACCCCCTGGTGCGCCCAGGTGTCTTATGCCCTCCTCATAAGTCAGTTGTGGCCCTTCTTCGTGCGAAAAAAAATAATTTATGGAAAAAAATCATGTAAAAATTTCAGCACAATCGGAGTTACGGATCTCCGGGAATTTAAGAAACGGTGAAGGGTCAGATCTGGGGAACGCGAAACAGAAAAGAACAGAGAGGGAGATCCAATCTCGAAGGGGCTCCCGCCCCTCCGCTACCATGGTGTCTATGGACCAGAGGGGAACTCTCCTCCCATCTAGGAGGAGGCCAAGGAAGAAGAATAAGGAGGGGGGCTCTCCCCCCCTCTCTCCTGGTGGCGCCGGAGTGCCGCCGGGGCAAGGACCGTGACGATGATCTACATCAACAATCTTGCTACCGTCAACACCAATTCCTCCACCTCTATGCAGCGGTGTAACACCTCTTCTCCCCACTGTAATCTCTACTTAAACATGGTTCTCAACTCCATATATTATTTCCCAATGATATGTGGTTATGCTATGATGTTTGAGTAGATCCGTTTTGTCCTGTGGGTTAATCATGATCTTGGTTGGTATGATTGTATATTTTATCTATGTGTTGTCCTAGTGTCCTCTGTGTCGCGCAAACGGAGGGCCCCCCGTTGTAGGGTGTTGCAATATGTTCATGGTTTGCTTATTGTCGGTGTTGTGGGAGTGACAGCAGCTTAAACACGGATAAGTTGGTTATGGCATATGGGAGTAAAGAGGACTTGATACTTAATGCTATGGTTGGGTTTGGCGATCTTAATGATCTTTAGTAGTTGCATATGCTTGGTCCAATCATAAGTGCATATGATCCAAGTGGAGAAAGTATGTTAATTAGCTCATGCGTCTCCCTCATATAAAATTACAAGAATGATTTCCGGTACTTGTTATCGATTGCCTAGGGACAAATGAATTTCTTATTGACAAATGCTATCCACTTTTATTACCTTGCAATTTATTCATAGTTTTATTCTCACAAAGTATCGTAGTTTTATTCTTGCAAAATTGTTTCATACTTGTTTTAGGTAAAGTAAACGTCAAGTGTGTGTAGGGTTGTATTGGTGGTCGATAGAACTTCAGGGAATATTTGTTCTGCCTTTCGCACCTCTTTGGGTTTGACACGTTTATTTATAGAAAAAGGCTACAAGCGATCCCCTATACTTGTGGGTTATCAATGCCTCTGAGTGAATCAAGTTCACCGCTTCTCACTCATGTTATTCGTCACCTCTTTTACACTAGTTGACAAAAAGGGGGAGAATTACATCGAGTTTTGATAGATTTGCTCTTTTGCGTTCCATTGGTTTTGTTTCGCGTGTATTTTGAAAACTTATGCCTTAAAGACTATCTGTTCTATGTTGTAAAACTTTTGTACTGTAATGTTAATAACCCCGCCTACTGCACTATCTCTCTTGAAGCATTTGTTTTGCTGGTGGAATTATTATTAGAAGTTATGAATGATTGCACTACAATCCAGATGGATTATATATTATCAATGCGAATCATTATCTTGAATGATTGAAATTTCCTCCATATACTTCAGTAAATTGCAGGAGAATTTTATTTTAGATCTATATCCCTACATACATCTAGGGGGGTATACTGCATCATCGAGCCAAGTAACGCTAATTCACTCTTGTTCAAATTACTTTTCACTTATCTATCTTCACTTCGATTATCTGTTTGTCAACAACCGTCCAAAAAGGGGGAGATTGTTGGTGCAATGATAGGCTCATTATGTTTTGGAGTTTGTTGACATAAACAATATGGGATTTATGTGTTTGCTAATGCACATAGAGTAATAGGTCCCTAAGATATCAAGGAGTTTGATGCAAACGATGAAGATAATCTCCCCGCGCTGGAGCGAAGGTTATCACCGAAGATTATGATAACAAGAGTGACCCCTCAAAAATTTCTGAAGTGAAGCAATTAGTTCAGTGTATGTCCAAGGAATGCATTCGAGGAGATTGAAGACGAAGTGAAGACATAGCATTTGTTTCATTGTTCTTCTTTTGTTTATTGAGTCATAGGACCACCGTATTATTAAGAGGGGTGTAGCATTCGAAACTTGGATTCTCTGATGCTATGAAAGTTGCGAGAGAAATCTCTTTTTGTTCCGAGCAAATGCTTGCCGGCAAGAGACTGTGATCTTCTTCGCTATGACAGTTTTGTCTCAGACTGAGGAGTTAACATTACTTGTTCCTCAAGTTATGTTACCGTTGTGAAACGTGTCAGTTGGCCATTGGCTGGGCAACATGTCCAAAATGGTCATTTCCCATCCAAGTGTTGGGTTTCGTAGTAATTTCAAAATTTTCCTACGCACACGCAAGATCATGTGATGCATAGCAACGAGAGGGGAGAGTGTTGTCTACGTACCCAACGCAGACCGACTGCGGAAACGCTGACACAACGTAGAGGAAGTAGTCGTACGTCTTCACGATCCAACGGATCAAGCACCGAAACTACGGCACCTCCGAGTTCGAGCACACGTTCAGCTCGATGACGATCCCCGGACTCCGATCCAGCAAAGTGTCGGGGAAGAGTTCCTTCAGCACGATGGCGTGGTGACGATCTTGATGTACTACAGCAGCAGGGCTTCGCCTAAACTCCGCTACAGTATTATCGAGGACTATGGTGGCTGGGGGCACCGCACACGGCTAAGGAATAGATCACGTGGATCAACTTGTGTGTTTCTGGGGTGCCTCTGCCTCAGTATATAAAGTAGCCAAGGGGGAGGGGGGCGCCGGCCAGGAGGAGGGCGCAGGAGGAGTCCTACTCCTCCCGGGAGTAGGACTCCCCCCCCCCCCAAATCCTAGTTGGACTAGGATTCCCCAAGGGGGAAAGAGGAAGAGGGGGGCCGGCCACCTTCTCCTAGTCCTAATAGGACTAGGGGAGGGGGGAGGTGCGCAGCCACCTTGGGCTGCCCCTTTCTCCTTTCCACTAAAGCCCATTAAGGCCCATATGGCTCCCGGGGGGTTCCGGTAACCTCCCGGTACTCCGGTAAAATCCCGATTTCACCCGGAACACTTCCGATATCCAAACATAGGCTTCCAATATAGCAATCTTTACGTCTCGACCATTTCGAGACTCCTCGTCATGTCCAAGATCACATCCGGGACTCCGAACAACCTTCGGTACATCAAAATGCATAAACTCATAATATAACTGTCATCGTAACCTTAAGCGTGCGGACCCTACGGGTTCGAGAACAATGTAGACATGACCGAGACACGTCTCCGGTCAATAACCAATAGTGGGACCTGGATGCCCATATTGGCTCCTACATATTCTACGAAGATCTTTATCGGTCAGACCCCATAACAACATACGTTGTTCCCTTTGTCATCGGTATGTTACTTGCCCGAGATTCGATCGTCGGTATCCAATACCTAGTTCAATCTCGTTACCGGCAAGTCTCTTTACTCATTTCGTAATACATCATCTCACAACTAACATCTTAGTTACAATGCTTGCAAGGCTTATGTGATGTGTATTACCGAGAGGGCCCAGAGATACCTCTCCGACAATCGGAGTGACAAAACCTAATCTCGAAATACGCCAACCCAACATGTACCTTTGGAGACACCTGTAGTATTCCTTTATAATCACCCAGTTACATTGTGACGTTTGGTAGTACCCAAAGTGTTCCTCCGGTAAACGGGAGTTGCATAATCTCATAGTTATAGGAACATGTATAAGTCATGAAGAAAGCAATAGCAACATACTAAACGATTGGGTGCTAAGCTAATGGAATGGGTCATGTCAATCAGATCATTCAACTAATGATGTGACCTCGTTAATCAAATAACAACTCTTTGTTCATGGTTAGGAAACATAACCATCTTTGATTAACGAGCTAGTCAAGTAGAGGCATACTAGTGACACTCTGTTTGTCTATGTATTCACACATGTATTATGTTTCCAGTTAATACAATTCTAGCATGAATACTAAACATTTATCATGATATAAGGAAATAAATAATAACTTTATTATTGCCTCTAGGGCATATTTCCTTCAGTCTCCCACTTGCACTAGAGTCAATAATCTAGATTATACTGTAATGATTCTAACACCCATGGAGCTTTGGTGCTGATCATGTTTTGCTCGTGGAAGAGGCTTAGTCAACGGGTCTGCAACATTCAGATCCGTATGTATCTTGCAAATCTCTATGTCTCCTACCTGGACTAGATCCCGGATGGAATTGAAGCATCTCTTGATGTGCTTGGTCCTTTTGTGAAATCTGGATTCCTTTGCCAAGGCAATTGCACCAGTATTGTCACAAAAGATTTTCATTGGTCCCGATGCACTAGGTATGACACCTAGATCGGATATGAACTCCTTCATCCAGACTCTTTCGTTTGCTGCTTCCGAAGCAGCTATGTACTCCGCTTCACATGTAGATCCCGCTACGACGCTTTGTTTAGAACTGCACCAACTGACAGCTCCACCGTTTAATGTAAACACGTATCCGGTTTGCGATTTAGAATCGTCCGGATCAGTGTCAAAGCTTGCATCAACGTAACCTTTTACGGTGAGCTCTTTGTCACTTCCATATACGAGAAACATATCCTTAGTCCTTTTCAGGTATTTCAGGATGTTCTTGACCGCTGTCCAGTGATCCACTCCTAGATTACTGTGGTACCTCCCTGCTAAACTTATAGCAAGGCACACATCAGGTCTGGTACACAGCATTGCATACATGATAGAGCCTATGGCTGAAGCATAGGGAACATCTTTCAATTTCTCTCTATCTTCTGCAGTGGTCGGGCATTGAGTCTGACTCAACTTCACACCTTGTAACACAGGCAAGAACCCTTTCTTTGCTTGATCCATTTTGAACTTCTTCAAAATCTTGTCAAGGTATGTGTTTTGTGAAAGTCCAATTAAGCGTCTTGATCTATCTCTATAGATCTTAATGCCTAATATGTAAGCAGCTTCACCGAGGTCTTTCATTGAAAAACTCTTATTCAAGTATCCCTTTACGCTATCCAGAAATTCTATATCATTTCCAATCAGCAATATGTCATCCACATATAAATATCAGAAATGCTACAGAGCTCCCACTCACTTTCTTGTAAATACAGGCTTCTCTGAAAGTCTGTATAAAACCAAATGCTTTGATCACACTATCAAAACATTTATTCCAACTCCGAGAGGCTTGCACCAGTCCATAAATGGATCGCTGGAGCTTGCACACTTTGTTAGCTCCCTTTGGATCGACAAAACCTTCCGGCTGTATCATATACAACTCTTCTTCCAGAAATCCATTCAGGAATGTAGTTTTGACATCCATCTACCAAATTTCATAATCATAAAATGCGGCAATTGCTAACATGATTCGGACAGACTTAAGCATCGCTACGGGTGAGAAGGTCTCATCGTAGTCAACCTCTTGAACTTGTCGAAAACCTTTTGCGACAAGTCGAGCTTTGTAGACAGTAACATTACCATCAGCGTCAGTCTTCTTCTTGAAGATCCATTTATTCTCAATCGCTTGCCGATCATCGGGCAAGTCAACCAAAGTCCATACTTTGTTCTCATACATGGATCCCATCTCAGATTTCATGGCTTCAAGCCACTTTGCGGAATCTGGGATCACCATCGCTTCTTCATAGTTCGTAGGTTCATCATGATCTAGTAGCATGACTTCCAGAATAGGATTACCGTACCACTCTGGTGCGGATCTCGCTCTGGTCGATCTACGAGGTTCAGTAGTATCTTGACCTGAAGTTTCATGATCAACATCATTAGCTTCCTCACTAATTGGTATAGATGTCGCAGAAACAGTTTTCTGTGATGTACTATTTTCCAATAAGGGAGCAGGTACAGTTACCTCGTCAAGTTCTACTTTCCTCCCACACACTTCTTTCGAGAGAAACTCCTTCTCTAGAAAGGATCCATTCTTAGCAACGAATGTCTTGCCTTCGGATCTGTGATAGAAGGTGTACCCAACAGTCTCCTTTGGGTATCCTATGAAGACACATTTCTCCGATTTGGGTTCGAGCTTATCAGGTTGAAGCTTTTTCACATAAGCATCGCAGCCCCAAACTTTAAGAAACAACAACTTTGGTTTCTTGCCAAACCATAGTTCATAAGGCGTCGTCTCAACGGATTTTGATGGTGCCCTATTTAATGTGAATGCGGCCGTCTCTAAAGCATAACCCCAAAACGATAGCAAATCAGTAAGAGACATCATAGATCACACCATATCTAGTAAAGTACGATTACGACGTTCAGACACACCATTACGCTGTGGTGTTCCGGGTGGCGTGAGTTGCGAAACTATTCCACAATTTTTCAAATGTACACCAAACTCGTAACTCAAATATTCTCCTCCACGATCAGATCGTAGAAACTTTATTTTCTTGTTACGATGATTTTCTACTTCACTCTAAAATTCTTTGAACTTTTCAAATGTTTCAGACTTATGTTTCATTAAGTAGATATATCCATATCTGCTTAAGTCATCTGTGAAGGTGAGAAAATAACGATATCCTCCACGAGCCTGAATATTCATCGGACCACATACATCGGTATGTATGATTTCCAACAAATCTGTTGCTCTCTCCATAGTACCGGAGAACGGTGTTTTGGTCATCTTGCCCTCCTTCTTATCTGCCAAATACTTGGGGCAGTTCCGCTTACAGTGACCAGTCTGCTTGCAGTAGAAGCACTCAGTTTCAGGCTTAGGTCCAGACTTGGGTTTCTTCTCCTGAGCAGTAACTTGTTTGCCGTTCTTCTTGAAGTTCCCCTTCTTCTTCCCTTTGCCCTTTTTCTTGAAACTAGTGGCCTTGTTAACCATCAACACTTGATGCTCCTTCTTAATTTCTACCTCCGCAGCTTTTAGCATCGCGAAGAGCTTGGGAATAGTCTTGTTCATCACTTGCATATTATAGTTCATCACAAAGCTCTTGTAGCTTGGTGGTAGTGATTGGAGAATTCTGTCAATGACGCAATCATCTGGAAGATTAACTCCCATCTGAATCAAGTGATTATTATACCCAGACATTTTGAGTATATGCTCACTGACAGAACTGTTCTCCTCCATCTTGCAGCTATAGAACTTATTGGAGACTTCATATCTCTCAATCCGGGCATTTGCTTGAAATATCAACTTCAACTCCTGGAACATCTCATATGCTCCATGACGTTCAAAACGTCGTTGAAGTCCCGATTCTAAGCCGTAAAGCATGGCACACTGAACTATCAAGTAGTCATCAGCTTTGCTCTACCAGACGTTCATAACATCTGGTGTTGCTCCAGCAGCAGGCCTGGCACCCAGCGGTGCTTCCAGGACGTAATTCTTCTGAGCAGCAATGAGGATAATCCTCAAGTTACGGACCCAGTCCGTGTAATTGCTACCATCATCTTTCAACTTTGCTTTCTCAAGGAACGCATTAAAATTCAACGGAACAACAGCACGAGCCATCTATCTACAATCAACATAAATAAGCAAGATACTATCAGGTACTAAGTTCATGATAAGTTTAAGTTCAATTAATCAAATTACTTAAGAACTCCCACTTAGATAGACATCCCTCTAATCTTCTAAGTGATTACGTGATCCAAATCAACTAAACCATAACCGATCATCACGTGAGATGGAGTAGTTTTCAATGGTAAACATCCTTATGTTGATCATATCTACTATATGATTCACGCTCGACCTTTCGGTCTCCGTGTTCCGAGGCCATATCTGCATATGCTAGGCTCGTCAAGTTTAACCTGAGTATTCTGCGTGTGCAAAACTGGCTTGCACCCGTTGTAGATGGACGTAGAGCTTATCACACCCGATCATCACGTGGTGTCTGGGCACGACGAACTTTGGCAACGGTGCATACTCAGGGAGAACACATCTTGATAATTTAGTGAGAGATCATCTTATAATGCTACCGTCAATCAAAGCAAGATAAGATGCATAAAAGGATAAACATCACATGCAATCAATATAAGTGATATGATATGGCCATCATCTTGTGCTTGTGATCTCCATCTTCGAAGCACTGTCATGATCACCATCGTCACCGGCACGACACCTTGGTCTCCATCGCAGCATCGTTGTCGTCTCGCCAATCTTATGCTTCCACGACTATCACTACCGCTTAGTAATAAAGTAAAGCATTACATGGCGATTTCATTGCATACAATAAAGCGACAACCATATGGCTCCTGCCAGTTGCCGATAACTCGGTTACAAAACATGATCATCTCATACAATAAAATTCAGCATCATGCCTTGACCATATCACATCACAACATGCCCTGCAAAAACAAGTTAGACGTCCTCTACTTTGTTGTTGCAAGTTTTACGTGGCTGCTACGGGATAAAGTAAGAACCAATCTCACCTACGCATCAAAACCACAATGATAGTTTGTCAAATAGACTCCGTTTTAACCTTCGCAAGGACCGGGCGTAGCCATACTTGGTTCAACTAAAGTTGGAGAGACAGTCGCCCGCAAGCCACCTGTATGCAAAGCACGTCGGGGGAACCGGTCTCGCGTAAGCGTACGCGTAAGGTTGGTCCGGGTTGTCTCGTCCAACAATACCGCCGAACCAAAGTATGACATGCTGGTAGGCAGTATGACTTATATCGCCCACAACTCACTTGTGTTCTACTCGTGCATATAACATCAACATAAATAACCTAGGCTCTGATACCACTGTTGGGTTTCGTAGTAATTTCAAAATTTTCCTACGCACACGCAAGATCATGTGATGCATAGCAATGAGAGGGGAGAGTGTTGTCTACGTACCCAACGCAGACCGACTGCGGAAGCGCTGACACAACGTAGAGGAAGTAGTCGTACGTCTTCACGATCTAACCGATCAAGGACCGAAACTACGGCACCTCCGAGTTCGAGCACACGTTCAGCTCGATGACGATCCCCGGACTCCGATCCAGCAAAGTGTCGGGGAAGAGTTCCGTCAGCATGACGGCGTGGTGACGATCTTGATGTACTACCACAGCAGGGCTTCGCCTAAACTCCGCTACAGTATTATCGAGGACTATGGTGGCTGGGGGCACCGCACACGGCTAAGGAATAGATCACGTGGATCAACTTGTGTGTTTCTGGGGTGCCTCTGCCTCAGTATATAAAGGAGCCAAGGGGGAGGGGGGCGCCGGCCAGGAGGAGGGCGCAGGAGGAGTCCTACTCCTCCCGGGAGTAGGACTCCCCCCCCCAATCCTAGTTGGACTAGGATTCCCCGAGGGGGAAAGAGGAAGAGGGGGGCCGGCCACCTTCTCCTAGTCCTAATAGGACTAGGGGAGGGGGGAGGTGCGCAGCCACCTTGGGCTGCCCCTTTCTCATTTCCACTAAAGCCCATTAAGGCCCATATGGCTCCCGGGGGGTTCCGGTAACCTCCCAGTACTCCGGTAAAATCCCGATTTCACCCGGAACACTTCCGATGTCCAAACATAGGCTTCCAATATATCAATATTTATGTCTCGACCATTTCGAGACTCCTCGTCATGTCCATGATCACATCCGGGACTCCGAATAACCTTCGGTACATCAAAATGCATAAACTCATAATATAACTATCATCGTAACCTTAAGCGTGCGGACCCTACGGGTTCGAGAACAATGTAGACATGACCGAGACACGTCTCCGGTCAATAACCAATAGCGGGACCTAGATGCCCATATTGGCTCCTACATATTCTATGAATATCTTTATCGGTCAGACCCCATAACAACATACGTTGTTCCCTTTGTCATCGGTATGTTAATTGCCCGAGATTCGATCGTCGGTATCCAATACCTAGTTCAATCTCGTTACCGGCAAGTCTCTTTACTCGTTCCGTAATACATCATCTCACAACTAACATCTTAGTTACAATGCTTGCAAGGCTTATGTGATGTGTATTACCGAGAGGGCCCAGAGATACCTCTCCGACAATCGGAGTGACAAAACCTAATCTCGAAATACGCCAACCCAACATGTACCTTTGGAGACACCTGTAGTATTCCTTTATAATCACCCAGTTACGTTGTGACGTTTGGTAGTACCCAAAGTGTTCCTCCGGTAAACGGGAGTTGCATAATCTCATAGTTATAGGAACAGTATAAGTCATGAAGAAAGCAATAGCAACATACTAAACAATCGGGTGCTAAGCTAATGGAATGGGTCATGTCAATCAGATCATTCAACTAATGATGTGACCTCGTTAATCAAATAACAACTCTTTGTTCATGGTTAGGAAACATAACCATCTTTGATTAACGAGCTAGTCAAGTAGAGGCATACTAGTGACACTCTGTTTGTCTATGTATTCACACATGTATTATGTTTCCGGTTAATACAATTCTAGCATGAATACTAAACATTTATCATGATATAAGGAAATAAATAATAACTTTATTATTGCCTCTAGGGCATATTTCCTTCACCAAGAAGGATGCAGCTATTAATAGCCTCCCCACACCGGCTTTGTCTGGTGGCTCTCCATTTGATTCTGAGAATATTGTTGAGCAACCCCCTCTCTGAGCAATTTGAGTTTAAAATCCACTGAGAGAAAAAACCCTAGAGCCGAAGAATTAGATAGTGGTTCAGCATCACTCGAATCTAAGTCTAGTATGCTCCTCCTATTACTCTTGAGAGCTGCAAACTCTCTAGACGGTTAGGTGTCATATTCTTCAGAGACCAAGAGTGATTGTGGTTTTTGAAGAAGAAGTCTGTAAAGGTTCAGAGATCACCTCAAGTATCTACCATGAGTAATCGACATTGGTTGACGAACCAATTGTCGAGGATAATAGGGTGAAGAGAGTTTATCTTCTGTGTTAAGTCACAGCCCCCAACCAGGCGTAGTCCTTGTGCAGAAGGATGAACTTGTCGAACAAATACACTGTCGCCATCGAGCACCGCTGGTTATCTCTGTTACCCATGTTTTCATTTGATATGTTCTCCTTCATATGATATGTCTCGATGCATGTTTAGTTTCCATTCAGTTACTAGTTTTAGCTCTTTGTTGTTTGTTTTTCATTCGCTCCGCTACTGGGTTATGAGAGTTTTGAATTCTCCGAAGAATATTTAAGAACTCCATTTCACACCCCCTCTGGTAGACATACTTCATTCCTACAGAACCTTGTACCTCCATAGATTGATACCTTGGTTTTTCAATGAGGGAAAAGTCTTGCCACTAGCTACAGACTCCTGCCCTTGGGAGCCTAACTAGTTGTTAGGCTATACACCTAGCAGCAAGCAACGCACACCGCTCAGTATATTGATCTTCCATCTAAACTAGCAATTGTATGGAGTAATGAATCATGGAGCAATATATATCTATAAAAAGTCCATGCAACATGTATAATCTGATTAAAAAGTAAGTATTTATCACATAGCAAGAAGATTCTATATAATATTACATTATATGGATCACAAGCATGTTAGGAAATTCATGTGATCTTTGTGAGACATTGGAGATAAGATGCTACATAGTTACGGCTACTAACTAGTTTTCTAGGAGATGAACTACTCACACCTCATCAAGGGAGCATGAGAGACCATTGGTTCATGAAGATGGTGAGAAGTTTCCCCTCCACCAGAGTACCAAAATAGAGTTGCAGATGAATTTCGCCTCGAATCAAAGTGGTGGTGGAAAAAAATTGTAGATAATTTGAGCGAGGGTTTTTACACAATATATAGATAGGGGCATGAGACTCAAGAGGAAGGACTCCTATGGAGCCCATGCATCGCTAGGCATGCCCTAGCCCTATGTCACATGAACCCCATAGACCCCTACCTACATATTTTGGAACATGCCCTCTCCACCAAATAAATTACCTCTAAATTTGTTTGAGTTCTAGAAGGTTCTAGTACCTAGAGACAGAAAGACATGTAACTCGTCTCTTTGATAAATTATTAATAGATTAGTGAACAAAAAATAAAAAATTCTTACTCCCATAAGAAAATGACATGGAAACTTCAAAATTACATATATATATATATATATATATATATATATATATATGTTTAGGATGTAGCAGAGACCCTCCCGAGGCACACCCGTCCCCCCCCTTTGCATGGATTTATCATGGGAGTTATTATTTACATGATGTTTACTTAATTTTATGAATTTTGAAAGATGCCTGAAATCATAGTCACACAAAAGGGAAACCTACCTTCTGGCTTTAGTAGTAACTTAGTACAAAATATAAATATGAAGCAAAAATGGAATTTGATTTTAAAATGAATCAATGTGTCTAGGGTGTATTGGTTTAGAAATGAAGGTGGATGGAATTTAAGGGGTGAATCCAATTCTAGGAGCAAGATAGATGATCTGGAGCGATGGGAGGCAAGGTCGTTAGAAGATGGAAAAGTGGATAGTTGATACTTTTTACAGGGCGCCTCACGTGTGCATGGGTGTTCCACACGAGAACGCCATAACTTACCAATGTGTGGGGTCAATGATGCCAATTGGCAGGAGCAACCATAGTTCTCTATTCGAAGGGAGCATAGGGATTGAAGGGAAAGGCATAGTAACATGACTTTCTTATGTACTTGTATAGGAAAAAAATTATATGAGACCAGGTCTCACAGGCTAGCAGGTGAGACCCACCTTGATGGATGACACGTGGCATTCACAAATCCTAAAGTATCTAATCTCCCCCCCCCCCCCGATTTCAAGTGGGGGTGGGGTAGATGCTTTGTGATTTGTAAATGTCACATGTCATCCATCCATGAGGGTGGGTCTCACATGCTAGTCCGTGAAACCTGGTCTCATATAATTCTTTTCCACTTGTATATATTAGTTTCTCCCAATATCTCATAATCCTTCCATCCAGGGATTTGGTGCAGAATTCCAAATGTCCATTTTCTGAATATTTAGGGCGGGTTTTTAAAGCATACACATAACTCATGTCTCGCATGCCCCTTCACCCTGATCAACTTTCGAAAATTTAGCACTTTGTGTTGCACGTGTGTTTAGTCTCAAGCATGAATGAAGGATATTACTCATATGGATGTCTGGAAATGCAAGACATCATGGATTATTAGCAATTATTGTGCATGTAGTGCAAAATATGGACGAGAGAAATTGATTCCAGACAAGGCATGACAAGGTGGGCCATGTTATTAAGAATTAATAGAGAGGGAGGAGAGTAGCATATATAGGCGCTACATCTTCTAAAAAAATAATAGTTGCTACATGCAAGATTTTCAAGGGTCCAAAATAAATTTGAGCTATGAAATTGAGCAAGTTAGTAGGCTAATTTTGTAACCCCAATATGAGCCAGCTTTCGCGCTAGAACCTTGGCACGGGGTACTTTAAAATTCGAACCTATAAACTCAGCTGGAGGGAGTAGCTTATTTTCTAGTGAAGGCGCAAAAGTCCATTCTTTCACAACATATTATGGATTAAATGACTACTACTAGAGAAAACAACTACTAGTAGAGATTTTGGATGTAACAAGTTTGCTCGTTGAATTATTTAAATGTAATGTAATTGTTGGAATGCATTTAATAATCAAAAGCATTTTACCACAATGGTGGTATCCATAGAAATAAAACTTAGTAGGATTTAACTCGTCATTAATTT
The DNA here is from genome assembly GCF_056163025.1 of Triticum urartu. Lineage (NCBI taxonomy): Eukaryota > Viridiplantae > Streptophyta > Magnoliopsida > Poales > Poaceae > Triticum > Triticum urartu. Next base: position 113,050,406 of record NC_141879.1, read on the forward strand.
ACAATGCTAATGGGTGAGGATGTGTATGTAATCAGACATCAATGATTTATTGGTTCTAATCTTCTAATTTGTTTGGAAGTTTTTGAATGGTTCTAAATAAGGATATAGATACACACATATAGTAACATACCCGTCGATTCAAAAGAATGATATTAATGTACTCATATATGGATATTTGACTATAAATCAATTCTATACAAAACTAGCATTTTTATAAATTTGTAATATGTTAATGCCTACTATAGATTTACATGATCTAGTCTACTCAAACATTAATGGATATATATCAATTGCTACTAAATTTGGATGTATGGATTAGGATGAAATTTTATTATCATTCATATTATGCAAAAGTATCATGATCACAAATATTTCTCATACACCATTCTATTAATGCCTCTGACAAGTAGACCGAACATGGGCATAGGAAGATGGAACTTTTGTATTATTAGTAAAACTCTCTTTTGGAGAATGGAAGGGTCCTTGGGGCGTTCACAACCATTCCCTTCTATATAAGAGGGGGCACATCTCCACATATCTCCCACCAATATGTCGTTAGTCAACAGCTTTAGCAAATCTCATGCATTTTGTAGATCCTTGTGGTTCCTATTTCTAGTAGTAAGTTTCTTTGTCGCTATAGGAGTTACTATGCCAAAGAAGGATAGGCGCTCAGCTATCACATACATCAATGATGACAAAGAGCGTGATTTCACGTTCTCCAAGCGACGTGGCGGTTTGTTTAAGGTCGCTGCTGACCTCTCTGCCGTGACCAGCGCTAGGGTTGCTATCGTCGTAGAGAAGGAAAATGAGAAGATGCATTCCTTTGGGACGCCATCTGCTGACCCCATTGTTGATGCTTTCCTAGCAGGTGCACCACTGGCAATTCCACTTGCCGATGAGGCAACGACTACTAGGATTGCACAACTACAAAGTGAGGTGGCTCGGCTAGATATGCATTGCATGACAGAGTTTAAGGAAAACCAACTCTCCATCAAGCATATGAAACAAATCCTGGAGCAACACCCAGGTACGGTGGCAAACCTTATCTTCTCGAAGGAAGAAGAACTCGGTCTTGAAGATCTAAAAAATCTATCCAATGAAATCTATCGTGTCCATGAGGAAATTGGACACCGGTTGCCACCATTGCATTATGGCCACAAGGCCATGACTAGTGGTGCAAGCATGATACAAAATATGCTACCATCAAGTGGTCCACCATCGAATCACATGAAGATTGTCCCTTCATCAGTGCACTCACCGTGGGCTCACCATCTGCCACAACACCAGATGCCTTCGTCTCCACTACCACCACCACCACCAGGGCAGATTGTGGCACCACAGTTTCCTCGGGTACCATCAATGTTCCACCCTGCACCATCTTCTTCAGTGCCACAGATTGCTTCCCAGCTACAAACCACATCTAATCAGGCACTTGAGCTACCTCCCCCACTAGATATAAGCGTCAACGACTATGTATGTTCTTCCGACCCAGTGAGCCCACAACAGAACAATGCAAACCCTAACTCAACAACTGGGTATAATTTGGTGGCCTCTCCACGTTTGGTCAACTCTGGCGGCAATGATTTAACCATCAATGACCCATTTGGGTATGAATCATGGGGTTATGGCCTATCGGATCAACCATTCTACAATGGATTTCTAGAGATGGGTGCTTACATGGGCTATAATGGTGTCGATGTAGGACAATCTTCTGTGGGAAATGGTGGATGGGTTGATGCGCCACCGGAATCTTCTTCTAGCTAGACGCTAGTTATCATTGCCATTTTAGTTCTATATTGAAATCAAAGTTAGTTACATTTCCATTTGGAAATTTGTAATCATATGGACAATTTACTGAGTCCGCTCGAGGCAATAATTTACATGTTCAATGTTCGAGATGTTGGACCATGAAGATTTTTTTTATCTATGCGTCACATTGTGTTTTCATTATAGTCAAAAATTTGATTTTTCTTGTTGACATGTTCTGCATCTTACAGACAAAGGAATATAAACACGGGTTTAGAATTTCTAGGTATTATGTGTTGCATAGTGTTTTCATTATTGTGAAATATTTTTATTTTCTCGGTCAATGTTATGCATGTTAAAGATGAATGATGTGAACATGGATTTAGAATAATGGCCATGTTAGTATATTGTGATTTAACCATTAGTAACTCAATAGAAAATAGGAGTTATGCTTATTAAATAAACCAAAAAATGGTCCAAATTCCTGCTACGATCAATTCCTCGATGGTATAAGACCATCGACAACAATAACAATTCGATATGAGATCTATAATACCTAAATAGTTCATCCCACTACCATATTTCTCTTGACATGCAACCTATCCACATAATAAACATCCCACAAAAAAAAATCCCACAAAAGCCATGTCTAAAAAAACAAAGAAATCATGCGATAAAAATTGTATTTAGTATGCAGCCATCCCTGGTTCGTTTGATTTTCTGATTATATAACCTCCTATTCTGATTCGAGCCATCACTTCCAAAATCAAGCTTCGATGTGGGGCACTCATTACTAGGACCATGCAAGATGGAGCTCGATGTTGCATGCCAGCACCACCACACATCGCCTAGACGGCCTGGCGGCCCGCCGGCAACGCTTCCCTGGTGCCCGCTTCATCTTCTCCTGGCCATGGCGCCGTGCCTCGATGGCGTCGCCGCACACCCGGAATGTTTCACCGACATAATGTAAGCATTTGCTTATTGTTAAGTAGCTGACAAAATTATAAATCTCTGTTGGAATTTAGACCACGAAGTTTCTTGGTGCTCCGTGCTCTAGCTAGTTGCCTAATGATGTCGCATCGGTAGGGACACTTAGGATATCAGACTTATACCGTGGCGATTATAAGATAGGGTTGGGGCATTGACACGAGGGGAAACCCCCATGAACACTCACTGGTAGGAGATTGTTGAGCGGAGCTGGAGAGCGGTGTATATTGTGACGAGGTCGGTGGGAACGAGGATAATTGGAATTATTAAGGAGAAAGCAGAATTAGGGAGAATTAGGGTCAGGGTAGTCAAAAAGAAGAAAATATAGTGGGACTTCCGATAGAGATTCAATGCCTAGAGGGGAGGTGTGGTTGCGAGATCTCAGCCGCAAGGTAATTCCAGTATGTATCTATAGTTCTGTACCGTTTTGCAACAAAGTATTTCTTCCAATGAAATGATGGATTCAACAGAAAAAATCAATGTAGTGATAGACAAATCTTCTGTATATTCTTCAAAAGTAAGGTATAAAAGAAGCCAGCAAAAGAACATGAAAAATGGGCCATGCTCCCAATCTCATACGAGGCGCTCTAACCGGACAGTGAACATTAACATGGGAACCAAGTATCCTTTATGTAGAAAAGGGAATGAAACCAATAATGTTCACTGTCTATAGCTAGGAATTCAGAACCCGCAAGAAAACATTATTTAGCTAGGAATTCAGCACGACATTGACAATTTGACATAAATGTAAAAAATGTTTTTGTACCCACAAATTAGCACTTCGAAATTGACACGGTTCTTGCGTGATTCACATTTCATAATCTAGAGACGACATGATGCTCACCATCACCAGCACCATCATCATCATCGTCATCATCCAAATCACTCATTCTAAGCACTCTGTAAAGCTGCAAGGGCGAACACACAGACAAATGTTTGTCCAAGCTATTTCAAATATTCTCAGAAAAGAACACCGTTTTGGATAATTTATCGTTGCATTGTAATTGCAAGGGCCCATGAAATATCGTTACTGTAGCAATGAACAAATAATACATCGGATAAATGATAGGTTTGTTTGGAAAATAAGCCACGGTCATAGTCTAGGCATGGCCTGAGTTGTGTCTGGGCTTAGTCCGACCTGTGTCTAGGCGTAGTTCGTGGCGTCGGGTGCGTGCGTGTGTGGTGTTTGGGTGCACGGGTGTGTCCCGGTGCATGTACCCCGTATGTATAGCTATAGGGCTAGGTCCGTTGGTGTTTCCGCAGGGCGCGCGTGAAGATCATACGGGCTTGGTGCGACTCGTTCGCATACGTGCGGGGCGAGGACACGGCCAGAGTGGGCCGATCGGGGCGCGCGGTGGGCAGGGGGCGTGGGGATCATGCTCCTGCGTTGGCCCAGATATTTAAGCCCTGCGGGGATCGTTGTAACGAGCAGGCTGTGTGGCTCAAGTACGTGCTTGAGGAGAAACAACCATTGCGGCGGCGGCAGCGTTCGTGCGCCGGGAACCATCACCGCGTCCACTCTGTGATCGTGTCCTCCTCTACCTTCTTCTTCTTCTTCTTCTTCTTCTTCGTTGGTTCGTGCCACAACAAGTGAGGGAGAGCAGAGAGAGAAGGCTACGGCGAGCCAGAGAGATAGCTGCGGCAACAACAATTGGTATCAGAGCTTCGGTTGCGAGGTGATCGCCGGCGGCCGTGACGCTCGTTCCACATGGCGGCGGTGCGGGCAGGATGTCGTTGCAGCTGCCGGCGCTGACAATGACGAACTACACCTCCTGGGCGATCAAGGCGGAGGCTATCCTTGACGTCCAGGGCTGTGGTGTGCTGTGGCTCCGGCGGAGGGCGTGGCGGTCGACGCCGGGAAGAGCAAGATAGCGCGAGCGGCGATGCTGGGTGTGCTGTCAGAGGACCTAATGATGCAGGTGGCGACGAAGCCAACCACGAAGGAGGTATGGAACTCCCTCAAGGTTCACTTCGTCGGCGCCGATCGAGTGCGGGCGGCGCGGCTCGCGACTCTCTGCGGTGAGTTCGCTCGCCTGCGAATGGAGGACGACGACGACCTCGGCGTGTACACGGGCAAGGTGAACGACATGCCGGCGAGGTATGCGCAGCTCGGGTTCACACTGGACGAGGCCGCCGTGGTGAAGAAGCTGCTTGACACCATGCTAGACCGGCTATACGCCGCGGTCGCCGGCATCGAATAGTTCTGCAACATGGAGGAGATGGCATTCGAGGAGTCCGTCGGTCGTCTGAAGGCTTTTGAGGAGAAGTCCAGGCGTCGCGTGCAGGCCGGCGGCGAGCACGCGGGCAAGCAGCTCATGATGACGGCTACTCAGTGGGCGGCGCGGTGGCGACAACAGGGAGGGCGCGGCTTCTGCGACCATGACGACGACGGAGTAGCGAGCACGGCAACGGGCAGCGGAGGGAAGCGGCGAGGGCGGTGCTACAACTGCAGAGAGTGCGGGCATTTCCGGCGAAAGTGCCCAAAACTGCGGAAGGCGCATGCGGCGGAGCAAGCCCTTCTGGCTGACGCCAACATCGAGTACGACAGGATCCTCTGAGCCGTGGCTTAGGGAGTGTGTGTTGGGCCAATAAGCCACGGTCATAGTCTAGGCATGGTCTGAGTTGTGTCTGGGCTTAGTCCAACCTGTGTCTAGGCTTAGTCCGTGGCGTCGGGTGTGTGTGTGTGTGTAGTGTTTAGGTGCACGGGCGTGTCCCGCTCCGTGTACACCGTACGTATAGCCGTAGGGCTAGGTCGTTGGTGTTTCCGTAGGGCGCGCGTGGAGATCGTGCGGTCTTGGTGCGACTCGTTCGCGTACGTGCGCGGCGAGGACGTGGCCAGAGCGGGCCGATCGGGGCGTGCGGGTGGGCAGGGGTGTGGGGGTCATGCTCCTGCGTTGGCCCAGATATTTAAGCCCTGCGGGGATCGTTGTAACGAGCAGGCTGTGTGGCTCGAGCACGTGCTTGAGGAGAAACAGCCGTTGCGGTGACGGCGCAGTTCGTGCGCCGGGAACTATCACTGTGTCCACTCTGTGATCGTGTCTTCCTCTACCTTCTTCTTCTTTGTTGGTTTGTGCACATCAATTGAGGAAGAGCAGAGAGAGAGGGCTACGGCGAGCCAGAGAGCGAGCTGCGGCAACAACAAGGCTATACCTCGATACGTGAACTTACATATCCGCTGATACCAAAGCTCAAGTTACACTAGAACACCCCTTTAGCATAATTTCAAGATAAGATTTGATCTGTACTTTGAGAAATAAAAAGGTACCAAGACCAGGTAAAAAACAATAGGTTATAGGATTCCAAATAAAGGAGGATCGGTACTGTGAGTAAATACAAAATTGAACCAAAGATAACTCTCAAATAAAACGGAAAAGAAGAGAAGTCTCGGGGATCCAACCCTAGGTTTGACACATTTTTTTATGTCTAATAAAAACAGATTATTCTTTTAGTGGGATACGGTGTTTAAGTTAAGAGCTAATAAAAACAGATTATTCTCTGTGATCTGGCAGTCAAGGGACTGCTTTGTATCAAAATGTTAACACACCAGATGTTAAGTGACTATTTATCTGTTTTTTCCAAGTTTATGTATGTATCTGTTAACGACGCGCAAATTTCTGTACTTATGGTGATATTAACTCTTACGTCAATAGCAGACGCTTATGATGACTTCGTCAATTAATTTTTAAACTCGCCAACTTGATATGTCAAAGGTGTTCATAAAGATAGAATATGTGTTCGTTCGTCGAAATGAGTGTATGTGTATGTATGTGTCTGCGTACTGCGTTTAAAACCAAAACCGACCATGACAAGCAAGTGTTCTGGTTCAATAATTCGACCAATCCACTGCAGATCGATGCTGAAGAATCGTTGCTACTCGATCGACCGACTAATTTTCTAATCCATCAAATGGCTGCCGTCTGCTGGTGTGTTTCCTTCGCTACGAAGCCGGCTGCCGGCTGCCGACTAATTTGCTTCTAATCCATCAAATTATGTCTTTGGGCGTGTTTCCTTCGCTACGAAGCCAGCATGCCAAGGTCCTCGTTACGACGCCTCCTTTCTCTTCAAACACGCCATGTCCTCCTCTCCTCTTCTCTCACAGCCAGATCCTCTCTCCCTCGCGTTGTCTCCTACGATTTTGCCTCTCAACAACGAATCCAGATTCATACAGATTGATCCTTAGAGGCCACGCTGGGAGGCACCAGCTGGAGGAGGAGAGGTCGTGACCGACGGAGGAGGAGAGGCCGCGGCGGTGGATGAAAGTTTGTGATGCGTAGCGGCGAAGTGGACGCCGGCGCCGACTCCTGCACCTTCGGCTCGCCTTCCACGCCTTGCCACCGCACCATCGGCTCCTCCCTCTCGGCCTCCTCTTTCCCCACGTCCCTCTTTGTTGTACACGGCGGCAGGAGGGTCGCATCTATGAGTAGCTTCTTTGATTGATTCATGTGATTGTGTTTTCTTAGTTCATTTTGCGTTAATCCATTGCTCGTCCCCTGTTCGTTGTTATGCTGCATCGTTGTATGGCTGTGTATCCATCTTGTATTGCTGGTCTGATTTTCCCCTTTTACCAACTCTCATTAAATCCTCCAACTATTGTACTTGATACTTTTAGTTCCTTGAACCGATCGAAATGATTTCAGTGGTAAAGTAGGTATGTGGCACTTCAAGTTTGAGGAAGTAGCGATTCGAGACAACGGGAGGAGAGAGGATGATGGGCTTTCAAATGTTTGTATGGTCCCGTGATGCGTCTCCTCTGCACTTCAGGTATGCCTTTTTGTGCATCTGGTATGTGTATACGGCAGCTTTCGTATGCTCATAATTTGTTTACTGCAGTTTACTATCATTGTTAGTATACATCGAATTTATTCGTTTGACATATTGTTGTGTGTTGTGCGTGTGCATGCAGTATTAATGGAACCAATCCTGCTGGAGATCGCGTTGTTGCGCCTAAACGTTTCAGCTAGGCGGTGTAGTCCAGTCTCTATTCGTACTGCTATGTTCCAGTGTGCGTGCATACTTTCATGAATTTGTGAGGATCATGAAACTAAATGTTTTATGTATAAGTAATTCCTTTTTGCTTGTGGTGTCATTTTTTGTGGTAATTTATTTTAGATTTTCTTTGTTTCATGGCTATTTTCGTAGGGGCACAAGTGACTTCTGGCAAAAGATTGTGAACAAAGCTATGCAAGAATTATTATTTTTGGTCCTATGGAAGGTATGATTCTTGTGCAAAGCACAACTAGACTTCTTAATTCCCAGGTCAAGAATCATCTTCCTTCAACAAGATTCAATTTGTATGCATTTCTTTAGTTCATCCATATCCTGGCGAGCTCGCTCTATGGCCAGCCTCCTCGGTACAGGCTTTGATTTTTCACTTGGTTGTCGCTTAATGCATTTTTCTTTTACTTGCTTCCTGCTTAAAATTGAAAGCCGCCTTCTGGAGCATATCCACTCAATATTGATATAAACAAGCCAACAATTGTTGCGTGACAAGCTTGAAATCCAAAGCCGCCCTCTAGAGCATATAAATTGTTGGCCAATTCGACCGCAGAGGAGGCAAACGAGGGATCTTGCCCCGCACGGCGAGGAGGGGAGGAGGATGTCGTCCACCGCATGGTGCATCCACCCGGTACTGTTGAACTACGATGGGGCCGCCGGACGAGGACAGTGAGGTTGGTGTTGGCAACTGCAGCAAGAGGCTGTCGGATACATCATCGGCGTTGTTCTTCCGCTCGAGGCAGTCGTCATCCACGTGCTCCTCCGAAAGTTCCTCCTCACCACCACTGGTGGATGCCAGTGTGGCCAGCCTTCCCACCACGCGCACTTAGAGCATCTCCAGCTGTTGCCCCCCCCCCCCCCCCAGGACGCATAAAAATCGCCCCCTGGGGGCGAGCCGGCGATACAATCGGCGCTGGGGCGGTTTTGCGCCCAGTCATCGCCCCCAGCTCGCCCTTAGGCGCCAAAATTGGCCCACTTTGCAGCCCCATTTCGGCGAATAAAGGGCCCATACGGGGGAGATTAGGCCCATATTCGGCATGGTTCACCGTGTCTCGGCGTTCAATTATCAACACAATTTTTTCTTACCACATATTTCATCACAGAAAAATCAAATACTTCAACAAAATAGTACAACAACAAATAGTTCAATAGAAATTATATAGTTCAACAAATAAAAACTCATATTTCATCACACGGCGTCCCCCTTGAGCCTCCATAGGTGCTCAATCAGATCTTTCTGCAGTTGATGATGCACCTGTGGGTCTCGGATCTCTTGACGCATACTGGATAGGCAGTCCAAGTTGCCGGTAGCTGGTGATCAACTTCGGCTAGAGGACCCTGCCTGTAGTATGGTTCAGTGTCAAACACTGGGTCTTCTTGCTCGCTCTCGATGATCATGTTGTGCAAGATGACACAGCAAGTCATAATCTCCCACATTTGATCTTTGGACCACGTCTGAGCGGGGTACCGGACAACAGCAAATCGAGATTGGAGCACACCAAATGCCCGCTCGACATCCTTTCTGCACGCCTCCTGAATCTTTGCAAACCAGGCGTTCTTGCCTCCTGGCACAGGGTTTGAGATGGTCTTCACAAATGTCGACCATCTCGGATAGATGCCATCAGCTAGATAGTACCCCTTGTTGTAGTGCCGCCCATTGATCTCGAAGTTCATCGGAGAAGAATGACCTTCAACAAGCTTGGCAAAGACAGGAGAGCACTGCAGCACGTTGATGTCATTGTGAGTTCCTGGCATACCAAAGAAGGAGTGCCAAATCCAGAGGTCCTGTGTGACCACCGCCTCAAGCACCACACTGCAACCGCCTTTGACGCCTTTGTACATCCCCTGCCAAGCAAATGGGCAACTCTTCCATTTTCAATGCATGCAGTTGATGCTTCCAAGCATCCCAGGAAATCCTCTTACTGCATTTTGTGCTAGGATCCGAGCAGTGTCTTCCGCATTGGGTGTTCTCAAGTATTGTGGTCCAAACACTGCCACCACTGCGCGACAGAACTTGTGGAAACACTCTATGCTGGTGGACTCGACCATGCGCCCATAGTCGTCGAGTGAATCACCGGGAGCACCATATGCAAGCATCCTTATCGCTGTCGTGCAATTCTGGATGGAGGTGAATCCAAGAGCGCCGGTGCAATCCATCATGCACTTGAAGTAGTTGTCGAACTCCCGGATGGAATTCACAATCCCGAGGAAGAGCTTTCGGCTCATCCGATTACGACGCCGAAATGTTTTCTCGCCGTGAAGTGGAGCATCGGCGAAGTAGTCGGAGTAGAGCATGCAGTAGCCTTCGAGACGATGCCGGTTCTTTGCTTTCACCCGCTCAGGCGACGAGCCACCTCGCCGCGGCTTTTCATTGCTCGCCAGCAGCTGGGTGAGGGCGGCGAGCACCATGAGATGCTTTTCTTCCTGGACGTCGGTCTCGGCTTCCTTCTCCAGCAGCGCGGCGAGCGCTTCCTCGTCATCCGAGTCCATCGCCGAGGCAGGCAAATCGCCGAACACCTTGCGCCCGGTAGGCGTGTACCCGCCGTTAAACTACTCCTCCACGGCCGGGAACGGCGGTCGGAAACGCCCAGCTGCTGTTGGAGGGGCTGCCGCGGCGAAGCGCTGCTATTTTTCCGGCGGGGAATGGCTATCTAGCGGTGAAGGGCGGCGGGCGGCGCCGGGATATAGCTAGTGGTGGCCGAGGGCGCGGGGGGTGGGAGGCGAGTCGGGGAAGAAAACCTTGATTTTTCCCCTGACGGCGTGGGCCAGCCACGCTTTTCCGTTGCGCCGGAGCCCCCAACTGCTCTCCAGTGCGCCGGGTTCGGCTTGTGACCGCCGGGCGGAAAAAAGGGCCGAGCCGGCGATTTTCGGCGTCCTAAGGGCGCGACTGAGCCGTTTTTTTCGCGCCGGCGGCAAAAAAATGGCCTCGGGGAGCCTGTTGAGAGCGCGGCTGGAGATGCTCTTACTCCCTTGCTCCCGTTGGCGCCCTCTCCCTTACCCTATTTCTCTTCCCTGGCCCCCTCTCTCTCTCTCTGTGTGTGCTGTACACAAAGAGAGCCGTGGTGTCAGCACAACAAAGTACAAAATTGAAGGCCAAATAGGCAGATTTGTCCAATTCTCAGACTAGATTTAATGAATGAAGCTGCTTCATTAGACCAGCAATTATGGATATGGATCCATCCTCGTGTGCTGGATGAAGGGGTCTAATTATAAGCAAGTATAGAGAAGAGCACATGACGTTGTTTTCTTCGTAATTTAATCTTACAAAAGTACATCGTTGGTGATAGGCAATCTGGTGATATTATGCCTTATATTATATCTATGACAGCTTTGCACCATTTGTTTCTTGGGATTTTTTCCATTTTTGTTATTAATGTGTTGTAGGTCGTTGAAAGTAACTTAAACTTTTTAGGTAAAATAAATATGAGTAGTTTATTTTTCTTCAGCAATTACTGTTGCTACTGTTTGCTCAGTTTGAACATTTGTAAGTATTGGCTTTGCATAATGATTGATACAGGCGGCCTTGTCCAGGCTATTTGCCAACACGGTGACTTAGAGCTCACATATATGGTGTCGCTTACAGACCTTTAAAATAGTATAGTGGATTGATTGTGGTGCTACTATTTTTTATTTTTTTTTGGAGTCATGATGTTTACTGACTCTTGTTTGGTTAATGTCAGGGAGCAAACTGGGACACAGAAGATTTTGTTGCATTGTTATCCTTTTCTAACTCGACCACACTTGGTTCAGTTCACTTCTCATCAAAGCCACAATCTTTAGGTATATAGACATTACAGTATTCTTTCAGTTCAAGCTATGCTATTGTGTACGTTTCCGAATCCTGATCAGTTATGATGTGTTCCTTAACTTCAGATGCCCATCTCCTACCAGTGTACAATGGTACTAATTACTTAAAGCGTCAGTGATATTAATTACCTAAAGCTGATTACTTCAACATTTTTTTCCTTTGACTTATCTCATCTTTATTTGTCCAACTTTTATTCACACATTAGCATTTACTCCCTCCATTCCAAAATAACTGGTTTGAACTAAAACCACGACACTTATTTTGGATCGTAGGGCATAGCATTTATATTTATTATTACTGAAGGCATTTTATTAACTTCATTGTATGTTCTCTGAAATCAAATGTCTGGAAATATGTTGCTGATTTTTTCCGTACTGAATTTTTGTTAGACTATATCATTGCAACTTATAGCAAATCACAGGTGAGTTGCATCCAAATCCATTCTCCATGTAATAGTTCTTGACACTGTTGCACACTTAAATGCTACAGCATTCAATTGTAGGTTTCTCTACTTACTGGAATTTTCATGGGCGGACGTCCTTGTGTTTCTATACATGAAAGATTTTGGGTTGCCACAGAGAACACGGTATATTCTATGAATCATACTCAAATGGCCTTTTGCTTCCCATGTTGCTTATATAGATTTATAATTTAATTGGGGTTGTAGAGGTGCACAAAATGTTTATTTATCACCAGGTAGCTTAAAATCTGCTTGTTTGGAGTTCTCACACATGTTGTCCAGTTTTTGACTGTGTAATGATGGCATGTTATCTTCTTAGAGTCACTCTTTAAAAAAAAAATCCTCTCCTTATTTGGAGATGAGGTTGCCAACCCTACATTTGTGCCACAAATAGACACTTACCCCATTGTGCCAATGTGCTCAATGAAAAGTGTTTCTTCATTTTGAAGCTTACCCATACTCTATCGCATCTACATCACAACCCCTTCCGTTATACCTCATGAACTAAAATATGGATACATCCTAATAATTTTAGTACTATGCGTAGCCGTTGTACATTATACAGGCCATGCTGAATCCAAAGATATTGTAATCCCCTTTAGGAAATAAATAATTTTGGTACAGCATTTAAAAACGATCCAATCAGTCATGCGTTAAATCTTATATTTACTAATTGGAGGCACTAATAGAGGCTCCATGTTAATCCTTCAATCTTGAAATAAGAGCCATTAGATGTTGTTAAAAAGCAAATATAAGCCGTTAGATGTCTAATTGCTTCCATTGGGAGTCTTGAACAATCTATCTTCTGTTTTTAGAAAGAAAAAAGGAGTCCTGAGCGGTCCCGTAAACGGCGGCCTCGGCCTCAGAATTGCTCGCGGTGCACTGTAAGTGGTCGTGCAAATTCACAGTATGGTCTCTTTTCTCCCCTTCCGTTCCTTTGTGTTACCTCCATTGGCATGTATAAATTGCTAACTACATGTATAGGATCGATATCTACAGTATATGATACAAAAGAATTACGTGCAATATTATCGATATGTTTAATTTTTAGTCTTACAAGAATTAGGGTATATTATACGGTCCTCTCAATTTTCATCGTATTTTCTCCACCTATGCTCATGCGCCATACTAGCCATTAGCCTCTTCTCAAAGCAAGATTACTAACAGGTTTTACATACGGCCGAACGCACACACCCAGATCCATCCATCAATCAAGGCTATATAACACATATTCGCCATTGCCGCACCATGTTGCACCTCACTCAGTCAGCGAGCCTATCGGGTGGTAGGTGCGACATATGCTAACGGGTGGCTTATCATTGTGGGAACCAGTAAGACGTCGCCGCTGCCTGGAAACGGGATGAGGCGAAGACATGCACGCCGGCGAATCATACCCAGCTTTGGGGCTCTCCGTGGAGATAACACCCCTACTGCTGCTCTGCGGGGTTTCCGCATGATCACTAGATGAACAAGTAGCTACACGATGCTCCTTGAGCTGTTTTGTGAGGAGAAGAAGTAGAGCACGGCTAGCCCTCCTCCCCTCTTTATGTGGTGTCTAGAACTAGCTTGGATCAACCCTTTGCATGGGTGTCCCGGGGGGTTTATATAGGCCTACCCCCCGGGGTACAATGGTATTCCGGCTGGGCATGGGGCCCAGCCGTCTGTGACTACACTCGCCGGCTTCTGCGTCGGCTGCTGGGGCCCGCCGGCTGGTGGGTCTCGCCGGCTGCCGACTCTGGTCGACAGGCAGGCCCCACTGTCCAGGGCCTTGTCGGTGGCTGGTTACTGTTGCTCAATCCTGGTGACGAGGGCTTCACCGAGGTGGGCGTGGCTATAGTGCTGCCGTCCGGCGGGTGATCGTTGTAGCCTCACCGCATCTTGTCTCCTTAATGGGGCGTCTCCTTCGAGGGAGGTGGCAAGCCGGCTTTGTCTTGGGCCGACTAGGGGAGGCCTGGCCGCCTTCGGGTCTCTCTCTGCCCGAAGGGGCCCATCGCCCGTGGGCCACACTGGCAGCCCGTCATGGATGACATCAGGGTCAACGTGGCAACAGTGCCGCGCCGGACGGGTCATGGCCACCCGTACGGCGCACTGTGCCAGGCGTGCTCCGGGATTCGGGGGTGGCAGGCTTTACTCTAGCCACGCCCCGTCACATCGCCGTTATGTGGATACAGACTTCGAGGGTACGATCTTGACCGCTTTGTGGGAGCCGGCTTCTTGGAGTCAGCCTTCTCGCGGCCGGCTTCTTGGAGCCGGCTCTCCCGCGGCTTTCTTCATGAGGGCTAAAGTCGGGTCGCCTTCCGATAGCCGGCCTGGGAGACAGCCGGCAAGGGGAAGGCGGCCCCACGTCTTGGATTCTTGAGGGCCGGATCGGCTCGTAATTTTTTCAGAAGGGCCAGGGGGAGCCGGCTAGGCTACCCGTGGACATTTACTCCGACAATAGTCCCCGAAGCTGATCGAGCTTCGAGGCTGACAAAGGGACGAGAAGCTTGGTCAGCTTCCTATCCTGAGGGGCCGGTTTGCTTGTGCGCGCCGCCTTCGGAAAGCCCTGTTTCTCGTAGGCGGGAACGCGGGTCGGCCTGCGAGCTGACCGCACACCATCCCGTGGGCCACGTGGCAAGGAAATCCTGCCAGCGCACGCGCGCGACGGGACGCCGCCGCAGGCCCGAGCCCGCCACTCCTAGGCCTCGGCCCGAGCGCGGATCTTCCGCGGCCCACGCGGACCGCTCGCCTTCCCGCTCCGGTTTTATTACGCCATCAGGGCGCAATAATCGCGGGACGTGGGGGAGTGGGCGAAGTAGATCCCCACGTTCCCCCACGCCACGCCTCCTCGGCTCCGCCGCGCAGGTCTATAAGTAGGGGGGAGGGGGAGCGGCAGAGGCTCGCACGCTCTCCCTTGCTCCGTCCCTTCTTGCCTTCCTTCTTCTTCTTTCCGTCGCCGCAACAACCCATTGCCGCGCCGTTTCGCCGTCGGACCTCTCGGCTCCTTCGGTTCCGCCGTAGCGGGGTCGTGCGCGTCTCCGCCGCCGCATCGTCTTGCTCCTCGCCGCGTCGCTCCCATGGCGCTGTCGAGCTCGTGGGATGGCTCCAACGTCCACGAGGACCACGTCGAGTTCCTCCGCCGGACACGGCGCCTGCCGAGCGAGTACTTCGTGCGGGTTCGTCAAGCGCCGGCGAGGGAGATTTCGCCGGCACCAGAGGAGGGCGAGCGGGTGATCTTCCGCTCGCACTGCCTGCGCGGCTTCGGCCTCCCGGCGAGCAGATTCCTTCGAGCCTTCCTTGAATTCTACCACCTGTGCCCAACGCGGTGATGCTGCTGTCGGCTTTCGTCACCCTGTGCGAGGGCTTTCTTGGGTTCTCCCCACGCTCGAGCTCTGGGGGGAATTCTTCCAGAGCAAGCTCGGCACCGTCGTCACGGGCGTGCCCGCCCCCTGCGGAGCTTTCATTGCCATGAGGCGGACGGGCGAGAACAATCCGTTCCCGCCCATCCCGCTGATCCAGTCGGTGAAGCTCTGGCAGAAGTCCTACTTTTACGTGAAGAACGTCGCCTCGCAAGGCGACTACGTCAACCTGCCGGCTTACGTAGCCGGCCCGCCGGCTGGGAGGCAACCTTCGTGGAGCTACCGGGCCAGGTCGCTGTCTCAGGCCGGGAACGCAGCCGTCTCCCGGCTCCGGGTGATGATCCAGTCGGAGGGCCTGACTGGAGCCGACTTGGTGGCCGCCTTCGTGGAGCGCCGGGTACTTCCGCTCCAAGGCCGCCCTCACATGATTTGCCAGATGAGCGGCCGCTTCGACCCGTGCCGGCTGAGCACCAGGGAGATGCCTCATGCAGAGGTGTCTTACATGGTGAACTACATCTCCAACTGCAAGCTCGCCGAGGATTGGCGATACGGCAAGGAGTCGTATTCTCGCGCCAACCCTCCGCCTGCCGTAAGTTTTTCTTCTTTTCTTCCTTTTTGTAGCCGGCCTCGTGATAGCCGACCTTTGATCAGTTGGTTTGCCCTTAGCAGAACCCTCTTCTTCCGCCGACGGCCGGGGCCGCAGGGGTAGAGCGCCAGCTCCTCCCCGACCGCACGGTGGACGACGCCGATGACCCGGACCTGGGAGCGGCCGCCATGGAAGACGCCATCGTGGGGGAAGGCGACGAGGCAGGAGGCGCGGGGCCCGGAGCCGGCTTCGAGGACTGGCTGGACGACGACGAGGTCGAAGCCGCCCCGCACCGCCAGCCGGCACTTGATCATTAAGGCGCGGGCCCGTCTGCCACGCCGGCTACCCGTGGCGGCGCGCAGAAGCGTCGGGCCGCGTCGACCTTCTTCGGTAGCCGGCCTAAAAAATCCAAGGCTTCCACGGTGGCGACCAAGCGGGATGAGGCGGCCGTGAAGGCGGCCCGCTTCCGCAAGGCGGTGAAACAGCCGCAGGCGATCTCGGCATAAGTCGTCAAATGTCTTGTATATATATATATATATATATATATATATTTCTTTGTCCTTTTCGATTGAAGCTCTTCTGAACCTTTCTTTGCTCGCCGGGCAAGGCACCGCTTTCCCTTGAGCGAGGTCCTGGCGGCTCCATTGTCGGGCCGACTGAGGGTCCTCTGGCTCCCGTCGCGTGGATCCCCGCGCCGACCTTAGGGAGGCCACGAAGCGGAACACACGGGAGGCGCGGGAGGAGCGGGAGGCGGTGGAGTGAAGGACCGCCCAGGCGGCGAAGGAGCAGGCTGATGCGGCGGCCAAGGCCCGGGCGGAGGCGGCAGCCGCGGAGACGAAGGCGGAGGCCTCGCACAACCAGCCTCCGCTGCTCGTCGTTCCCCTCCCCTCCGCGCCGTGGCCCCCGACATCCCCGTGCCTCCGTAGGAGGAGGTCGACCAAGACCCGCCGGTGGTGGAGAGGAGGGAGGACCACGTGGTCTTCGTGGAGGGGGCGCCGCGGACGGCGCCGACTGGGGCGGGCCAAAGCGGCCAATCAGCCGCGGCGCCAGAGCAGCCGACCGGGGGCGAGCCGGAGGTAGGGGCCGGCCTCGAGGTGCAGCCGGCACTGCGTCGGCACGCAGGGGGAGGCACCTCCGCACCAGAGCCGCACCGAGCTGCGGGCTCCAGCCAGACGGCGGAGGCCCTGGAGGCGGCCAGCGTCAGCACGTCCGAGTGGACTCCCAGTGGGGGGACGGGCGAGCTGAATGCGGCGGCCCAGGAGGTTCGGAACTTTCTTTAAGCCCAAGCCGCCTCGCTGCAGCGATACACCCAAGAGTTCCTCGCGATGCGGGCTGTCATCCGGGTGTGTCTTCTGGCCTTGGTTGTTTTGCTCTTTTGATTTCTTCCGTGGGGGCGCGTCAGTGCACCCACTGGGTGTAGTCCCCGAGATTTGGGCTGACTGTTGAGCAGTCGGGTCGGATCTTCCTTGGCGACGTCTTCCTTATTGATTTTCCTTTGTCTTCATGCTTGCAGGGGCCAATGCCGACTTGAGGGGGCAGCTCAGCGGGGCCCAGGCCGCCCTTCGCGCCAAGGAAGCCGAGTACAACGCCTTGGTCCTGGAGCGTGACCGCCTGGCCAAGAAGTTGGCCGACCAGGAGGAGAGCCAGAAGGCGGCCCTGAAGAAGGCGCAAGACAGCGAGGACGCCCTGAAGGCCGAGTTCGAGACCGAAGCGGCGGGCTGGGCTCAGGCGAAGCAAGCGCTGAGCGAGGGCTTCGGTCGTATCGAGGATCTGATCGACGGTAAGCCGCCTTCCTCACTCTTTGCTTGCCCCTCGCCCCCTGATTTGTGTTCCGATTTGTGCTGCTTTTTGTTCTCTGTGCAGACTACTTTCCCGGCTACTCCGTCTTCGCCACCCAAACCATCGAGGCCCATCGCGAGGCGCGCCGGTAGGCGGGGGCTGAAATCGCGCCGGACGCGAGCCAGACGCTTGAGGAGCAACTCTTGGCGGTCCAAGCCCGGCTGCAGCCGGCTCACCGTATGCTCCGCCGCCTCCAGCGCGCAGGGGCGCAGGTGTTGGCCGCCCTCTGGCCAGGCGAGACGATTCCCCGCACCCCGAGTCGGACTGCCGACTGGCTGGAGGTTGCGGTTGGCCGCTTCAAGGCCTGGAAGGCATAGGCAGCCCGGCTTGGAGCTTGGTGGGCGCTGGAGTTCGTCCGAGCCTAGTATCCGGGGCTGAACCTGGACCAGCTGCGCACCTGGCGGCTGGAGGCCGACAAGGAGATGGAGGAGGTGCGGCCGGCTATCGCTCAGCGCGCTTCGATGATCGTCGAGTGCACTGACATCAGCGTCTTCGCTCCTGAAATTAATGACGACGGCGTTGCCCAGCCGGAGGAGTGGTTCGGGCTGGACCCGGCAGCGGGTGAGGACTCGGCGGAGGAGATTGCCTCCAGCGATGAAGGCGAAGACGATGAAGGAGAGGAGGACGAAGACGTTGAGCCGGCCGGTGAAGCGGCCAGCCGACCGTGCTTCCAGCAACGAGGCGCGTGCTAGCGCGCCCTCTACAGGAGGCGGTGATCATGTCGAGGTTTGCCAGCCGGCACTGCCGTCTCCACCGACCTGCCCGACTCGCCAGTCGCTCCCCTGGCTTAAGCTGCCATCCTTGCTTTTCCTGCTTGTTACCCTTTGAACAATTTTTATTAAACTTGCGCAGTTCCACCCACTAGGGGTGTATTCGGATTATGTTGAATGCTGGCCTTTTGAAGGTCTTTTGTGTAAATATGATCGTGTGCGTGTTTGGTTTCCATTCGTGTATGCTTTTTATCCTTAGGCTGTTTCCTTTGCCGCCTTCCCTTTTTGGGAAGGCAAGTACTCGAGCTTTCTTAGATTGAAGTGAGGCGAATGGAAGCCGGCCGGCCGGCTACTCTGGTAGTCGGTCGGTGGTGGGAGAAAAACCAGCTTTTGTTATATTAGTCCGTTAGTCCCTAGCCGTTTTTCGTGTGGGCGTCCTTTCCTGCCTTTAACTCTTGCCAGCCGGACAGCCGGTTCTCCGAACTACGACTTTTGGCAAGAGAAGGCTTGGGTGCCGGCACACTACTTGTTTGACCGCGGGTAGGACTTTTAATATAACTCTAGGCGGCCAGTCCCCGGGCCGACTAGTCGAACCCGGTGCCGGACGAAAAAAAAGTGAATGTAATGACAAGGTCGTAAGCATGATATTCTTGATTCATAGATAAAAGATGGCAGTCCCCGAGCTCTCCTCGGGGGCCCTATTGTCTCGTACTTAGTACAAAAGTTAGCGTGATACATACTGCATTTCAACTGTAAAATCTTCGGAGGAGGTTGGCGTTCCATGGTCGTTCCGACTCCTTGCCGGAGTCGTCTCTCTTTCGTGCCTTCGGCTTCTGTGCGTCGATCAGGTAGTAGGAGTCGTTGCTTAAAGCTCTGCTGATGACGAAGGGGCCCTCCCAAGGGGCCGAGAGCTTGTGCTGGCCGGCTGTTCGCTGGATCAGCCGGAGCACAAGATCGCCCTCTTGGAAGGATCTTGGCTTGACCTTCCGGCTGTGGTAGCGGTGCAGGCCCTGCTGATAGATGGCGGACTGGCTGAGGGCTAATAGCCGGCCTTCTTCCAGCAGGTCGACGCCGTCTTCTCGTGCTTTCTTGGCCTCCGCCTCCGTGTACATGGTTACCCGAGGCGAGTCGAACTCGATGTCAGTTGGGATGACCGCCTCGGCACCATACACGAGGAAGAAAGGAGTGAAGCCGGTTGACTTGTTTGGGGTAGTGCGCAGACTCCAGAGGACGGCCGGCAGCTCATCGAGCCAACAGCTTCGGGGTTCTCCGTGGAGATAACACCCCTACTGCTGCTCTGCGGGGTTTCCGCATGATCACTAGATGAACAAGTAGCTACACGATGCTCCTTGAGCTGTTTTGTGAGGAGAAGAAGTAGAGCACGGCTAGCCCTCCTCCCCTCTCTATGTGGTGTCTAGAACTAGTTTGGATCAACCCTTTGCATGGGTGTCCCGGGGGGTTTATATAGGCCTACCCCCGGGGTACAATGGTAATCCGGCTGGGCATGGGGCCCAGCCGTCTGTGACTACACTCGTCGGCTTCTGCGCCGGCTGCTGGGGCCCGCCGGCTGCCGGCTCCTTGGTCGACAGACAGGCCCCACTTTCCAGGGCCTTGTCGGTGGCTGGCTACTGTTGCTCAATCCTGGTGACGAGGGCTTCGCCGAGGTGGGCGTGGCTACAGTGCCGCCGTCCGGCGGGTGATCGCTGTAGCCTCACCGCGTCTTGTCTCCTTAATGGGGCGTCTCCTTCGAGGGAGGTGGCTAGCCGGCTGTGGAGAGCCGGCTCTGTCTTGGGCCGACTAGGGGAGGCCTGGCCGCCTTTGGGTGTCTCTCTGCCCGAAGGGGCCCACCGCCCGTGGGCCACACTGGCAGCTCGTCATGGATGACATCAGGGTCAACGTGGCAACAGTGCCGCGCCCGACGGGTCATGGCCACCCGTACGGCGCACTGTGCCAGGCGTGCTCCGGGATTCGGGGTGGCAGGCTTTACTCTAGCCACGCCCCGTCACATCGCCGTTATGTGGATGCAGACTTCGAGGGTACGATCTTGACCGCTTTGTGGGAGCCGGCTTCTTGGAGTCGGCCTTCTCGCGGCCGGCTTCTTGGAGCCGGCTCTCCCGCGGCTTTCTTCATGAGGGCTAAAATCAGGTCGCCTTCCGATAGTCGGTCTGGGAGACAACCAGCAAAGAGAAGCCGGCCCCACGTCTTGGATTCTTGAGGATCAGATCGGCTCGTAATTTTTTCAGAAGGGCCAGAGGGAACCGGTTAGGCTACCCGTGGTCATTTACTCCGACAGAGCCCCTAATGGAAGCAGTTTGGAGCAGCCTTGGAGCTTAGCCTGCAAGTCTGCAACGAGTTAGATCCATCCAAGGAAGTGACCATCAAGTGCTAAGAAAAAGCCTCGGCTGGCAGCAAATGTGTAAGGTGGACATGAAAAGTATTGTTCACTATGTTGCTTATGTAACTTCTCCAATGTCTTCTATCTTTGTGATTATTTTGTTCTGTCCTCGAAAGCTAAAGTATGTGTAGTGCATATTCGATCCAGTGTATAAATGAAAGCCTGGAAACTACTTCTCTTTTTTAAATATCTCCATTCGATTCACTGTCCTGATCTTTCCAATTATCAGAGATTTAGATCATAACTTGCAATAATGCCGAATTCAGATTTTGGTCCATTATGTGCACACTTTAGGTTATAAAGGATTTAATTTGAGCAGTTTAGCTTTGCCTTCATCTATATAAATAGAATAATTCACACGTGAGTTTACTTTCTTCCTTTTAATTAAGATGCATTACGTACAATGGGTAACGTAATTTTGGCGCACATACAAAAAGTGCATTGGTTTACTTTTGTCCTACTACATTGATAGTTGTAGGATTCAGATTGCTCTAGGAAAATCACATTGTTCGACAACCCTGAATGTTCGTTCCAGTTAGCATCTACTGATTAAGGCTCTACTTTGGCATTGTTTTCAGATGGTCTGGCTGGCCCACACAGCTTTTCCAATAAATTTAGACCCAAGTATATAGAGAAATAGATACAACTTTTCATATAATGAGATTTTTTTTCGAAAAGAGGGTTTACCCCAGCCTCTGCATCAGAAAAATGCATACGGCTCATATTATTAAAAAGAAAATCCAGCAACAAAGTCTCCAAGTATCGAAGTGTGAAAATAAACAAAAGCTCATAAGAGCTAAAGCCCAAAGCCGCAACCGGCTGGCAAATAAAATAGGAGCACTACATGCCCATGTTGATATATGTTGCCGAGATAAAGCAAGGCTTGCACAGCTCATGTTGATATATGATAACCACTGTTGGAATACCATTGCACCGAGCATTAAATTCCTATATGGCGCCGAGCATTGAATTTTTATATGGCGTCGAGCATTGAACAGTAGCCCTCCACATCTGAAAATGTGCCCTTACCTTTTTAGTATATTGGAACAATGATTTTGTATGCTTCCAATGGGTTTTGGTCTGATGCAAACATACAAGTACCTGCACACGTTCACAATTTTTGGGCAAATCATTTAACTCGAGATATAATTTTGTATTTGTAGTCGTTGCATGTATTATCTCCTATCTAAGTTGTTCAAATAAACACGTATCCACCTCTCTTATGATACCATTGCTCTATCCTAACAGGAAAGGCAATTGCCTCACAAAATTCTCATGTTGAGGAGCTATATATAAATAGGTACATGCACGATGTCATTTTGTGTTTGAAGAGTAATGGACTCACTGTGGGAGCCATGCTATCTGATGCTATGTCTAGCATGTCTTTTTTTTTTGCGGGAATATGTCTAGCATCTCTGACTACGCCTTCTACATGTTTGCTCAGGTTATTATCTGGTGTGTCCTTAACTTTGGTCTTTTTCATTTTCCTACATTTATCATATTATTTTGTTGCCATTTTAATAAAATTTCCCTTTTTGGATTATGAAACTGCATTCAGGTTTAGCTCTCTGCTCCTAATTAAAACGGCTGCCTTGAAGTATAAAAATTTCAGGCTTGAGTGTACTGAAAGATTATATGGACATTGTTTTATCAATTGATGCGACCACATGTACTTCAGGTAACTTTGTAATTCATTGCCTATTCCTATCTAGGTATGGTGTACCCTTTTCTTAGAAGATGGTTCATAATTTGGATGCACTGCTAGCTTATAACAAGTGAAATGCTTCGTCAACTTCTTATTATGATACGCTGGCTGCAAATAAACTATGTTTGGTCTGCTTTGCATACCATTTTACAACTCTCTACTATTTACATTATCAACAAACTTCATTTATTTTACTACCTAATTAGTTTAAGTAACTAAATGAACAACTAACTTAAGGCTCTTGCAATACATTGGAAACTGTGCAAGATTTCACATAAAAGCCGTGATAGTGAAATCCTTTGTCAATATATTTATAACACTTTGCAACACAAGATGCGAATGCATTTTCCCTATGATATCTTTGTGTGTACATGTCTCTATTTTTTGTTATGTGACTTAGAATTGGTCCAAAGTCACATTTCTTTCATTAATTTAGTCATGGATTTTCTTATCTGCTTCCGTGAATAAGAAAAATCTACAAAAATGCTCTACCGAGATTTTAGACATTCCATATGGTAAGAAAAGGTCTAATATTTTTAATACAAATATTTTATCTATGATTTCCATATGGTATGATTTAGATAGATACTTGTGTAATTTTCTTACTTTTATTATTGTTTGTTATTATATAGAGCGATGGTTTTGGTATCCGCCTCCGTCGGCCCTCGTCCTGTCTATGATTCGGATGTGGTATAGATTATCTTTTATAACTATTTGGTTCATTTATTGTTTATGACAATTATGCCAACCAACGTGACATAGATTTTTTTATCTAGGAGGTATGTGAACTGGAAATTCCAACCGACCCTATTGTCAAGAGGTTAAATTTAGTTGAAGAAGAAAACAATTACTTGAAGGAAAAATTAAAAAAATTGAGGAGGAGAAGATGATATTGGAGTTGCATGTTGCGGATGTCGTCGATGATCACAATTAAGATGGATACAATGCGCTTGAAGATTAGAAAATATGCCAATCATACCGAGGCTTGGTATCATTGTGTCGTTGGATCAATTGTTACCTTGGTTGCGATTATGATTGCATTTGTTGTTTCATTGAAATGTTTCATTGAAATGTTTCACATTGTTACCTTGGTTTAATTAGATGCTATAGAGAGCTATACACTACTAGGGAAAACCTTATACACAGAATCTTAGCAGCAGCGCGGCACAAAAAGAAGCACTACTTCTAATTAGCAGTAGCGCGGGTTTTTAACCCTCGCTACTACTAAGTTGATAGTAGTAGCGCGGGTTTTTAACCCTCGCTACTACTAAGCGGTCTCTACCGTGCCCCCCCACACATGCCATAGTAGTAGCGAGGGGTATAAACCCGCGCTACTACTAATTTGATAGTAGTAGCGCGGTTTTATACCCCTCGCTACTACTAAGTACGAGGTAGGTGAAGTCGCCATATCCTCGGCCGAATCCCCATCTCCTCCCCCGAATCCCTCCTCTCTTCCACCACTCTCTCCTCTCACTTTTCATACGCTCTCACATGGACCTCTTCCCATGCACCCATCCTCCTCCATGGCGCTGAAAGAGGCCGCCGCCTCGCGCCACCGGCGTCTAGGAGCTCGCCGGTCTTCCACCGACGTCTAGGAGGCCGCCGCCCCGCGCCACCACACTGGAGCACCTCGCCACCGGTGACTAGCTCCGCTGATCCATACATCACCTTCCTCTCTCCCTCGGTTTTCCTTTTCTCTCTCTCCCTCTGGTTTGACTCACCCTCCCATGTCCATGCCAGCGCATGTCGTCGCCATGGATGACCCGGAGCTATCTGGCATGGTCGGGAAGAGGATCCCCACACCGCGGCCTGGCTCTGCCATAGAAACGGGCCGTCTCCAATAGCCACTGCTGGATCTGGTCTTCCGCTGTCCGTTCATGCCTCCGGCGACGCCAATCATCGCTAGATCTTACCATTGCTGCCATTGACAGCACGCACGGGATCGAGATTTTTTTTGTTTTTGAAAGTAATAGCAGTAGCGCGGGGTATAAGACCCGCTACAACTAATTAGCAGTAGCGCTGTTTGCAACGCACGCTACAGCTAACCATGTATAGCAGTAGCGTGTGTCAACACGCCTACTGCTACAAGTTAGCTGTGGCGCCGTATCAGTAGAGCGGGCACCCGCGCTACTGATACACCCAAAACCCGCGCTGCTGCTAGGCTTTTCCCTAGTAGTGATATGTTGTTTAATGAGAACTATGTATGTACTTTGGTTTTAATGTGATGATGAACTTCTATTAATTCGGTCACTTATCTATTCATGATGTTCTGTAATGGTTTTTGACACACTTAATTATATATACTGCACACAGATGAACCGTCAATGGATGTACGGTAACAGACGCACCTCCGAGTACATTGCGGGCCTGCATAATTTTCTCGCAGTGGCCGAGGCGAACAAGCAGAATGGTTTTATGTGTTTTCCATGCCCTAGCTGTGGGAATACGGGGTCTTACTCTGACTCGAAAACCCTTCACACCCACCTGCTTTATAAGGGTTTCATGCCACACTATAATGTTTGGACCAAGCACGGAGGAAGAGGGGTTATGATGGAAGACATCGAAGAAGAAGAAGATGATGATGAAAACTATGCTCCCCCTAAATACGATGATGTTGCAACAGGGGAAGCTGAAGATCAAGAGGAACCAGACGATGTGCCCGATGATGATCTCCGTCGGGTCATTGTTGATGCAAAGAGACAGTGGAAAGTGAAAAGGAGAAGCTGAAGTTCGATCGCGTGTTAGAGGATCACAAAAAAGGATTGTACCCCTATTGCGAAGATGGCAACACAAAGCTCGGTACCGTACAGGAATTGTTGCAGTGGAAGGCATATAATGGTGTGCCTGAAAAAGTATTTGAGAAGCTACTGAAAATATTGAAGAAGAAGCTTCCAAAGGATAATGAATTTCCCGACAGTACGTATGCAACAAAGAAGGTTGTATGCCCTCTAGGATTGGAGGTGCAGAAGATACATGCATGCCCTAATGACTGTATCCTCTACCGCAATGCGTACGAGGATTTGAACGCATGCCTGGTATGAGGTGCATTGCGGTATAAGATCATAGGAGATGACCCTGGTGATGTTGATGGTGAGCGTCCCAGGAAGAGATTTCCTGCCAAGGTGGTGTGGTATGCTCCTATATACCATGGTTGAAATGTCTATTCAGAAACAAAGAGCATGCCAAGTTTATGTGATGGCACAGAGAGGACCGTAAGTAAGATGGGAAGGTAAGAGCACCCGCTGATGGGTCGCAGTGGAGAAAAAGCGAGAGAAAGTACTGGAAGGAGTTTGCAGGTGACGCAAGGAGCGTATGGTTTGGTTTAAGCGCGAATGACATTAATCGTTTTGGGGAGCAGAGCAGCAATCACAACACCTGGCCCATGACTGTATGTATCTCTATAACCTTCCTCCTTGGATGTGCATGAAATGGAAGTTCATTATGATGCCAGTTCTCATCCAAGGCCCTAAGCAACCCAACAACGACATTGATGTGTACCTAAGGCCATTAGTTGAAGAACTTTTATAGTTGTGGAATGGAAACGGTGTACGTGTGTGGGATGAGCACAAACAGGAGGAATTTTAATCTGCATGTGTTGCTGTTTGTAACCATCAATGATTGGCCTGCTCTCAGTAACTTTTCAGGACATACAAACAAGGGATACCACACATGCACGCATTGGTTAGATGACACCGAAAGTATATACCTGGACAAATGCAGGAAGAATGTGTACTTGAGGCATCACCGATTTCTTCCGACCAACCATCAATGTGGAAAGAAAGCCAAGCATTTCAAAGGCGAGGCAGATCACCGAAAGTATATACGTATTTGCTATGGTCAATGATTTATACATAATCTTTGGAAAGAGTCCCAGTGGACTATTTGTTCTGAATGACGCGGAGGGACGTGCACCCATGTGGAAGAAGAAATCTATATTTTGGGACCTACCCTACTGGAAAGACCTAGAGGTCCGCTCTTGAATCGACGTGATGCACGTGATGAAGAATCTTTGTGTGAACCTGCTAGGCTTCTTGGGCGTGTATGGGAAGACAAAAGATACACCGGAGGCACGGGAGGACCAGCAACGTGTGCACGAAAAAGATGGCATGCCTCCAAAGCAGTATGAAGGTCCTGCCAGCTACGCTCTTACCAAAGAAGAGAAGGAACTCTTCTTTGGATGCCTGCTCAGTATGAAGGTCCTGTATGGATTCTCGTCAAATATAAAGGGAATAATAAATATGGCAGATAAAAAGTTCCAGAACCTAAAGTCTCATGACTGCCACGTGATTATGACGCAACTGCTTCCGGTTGCATTGAGGGGGCTTCTACCGGAAAATGTTCGATTAGCCATTGTGAAGCTATTTGCATTCCTCAATGCAATCTCTGAGAAGGTGATCGATCCAGAAATCCTACCATTGTTAAGGTGTGGTGTGGCGCAATGTCTTGTCAGTTTCGAGCTGGTGTTCCCACCATCCTTCTTCAATATCATGACGCACGCCCTAGTTCATCTAGTCGACGAGATTGTCATTCTGGGCCCTGTATTTCTACACAATATGTTCCCCTTTGAGAGGTTCATGGGAGTGCTAAAGAAATATGTTCGTAACCGCGCTAGGCCAGAAGGAAGCATCTCCATGGGTCATCAAACATAGGATGCCATTGGGTTTTGTGTTGACTTCATTCTTGACCTTAAGAAGATTGGTCTCCCTCAATCGCGGTATGAGGGGAGACTGACTGGAAAAGGCACGCTAGGAGGGGACTCAATAATATGTAGGGACGTGTATTCTTGGTCTGAAGCACACTACACAGTTCTACAGAACTCTACCTTGGTGACCCCGTATGTCGATGAACACAAGAACATTCTGCGCTCCAAACACCCAGAGCAGTGTCACGACTGGATTACATGTGAACACATCAGGAATTTCGGCAGTTGGTTGCAAACACGTGTCAGGGGTGACAACACTATTTCTTATGAGCTGTACTCATTGTCCAGGGTACCATCTTCCACTGTATTGACTAATAAAGGGTACGAGATAAATGGGAATACATTTTACACGATCGCCCAAGATCAAAAGAGCACCAACCAAAACAACGGTGTCCGCTTTGATGCAGCAACCAAGAGGGGAAATGACACATATTATGGTTACATGGTGGACATATGGGAACTTGACAACGGACATGATTTTAAGGTCCCTTTGTTTCAGTGCAAATGGGTCAATCTGTCAGGAGGCGGGGTATAGGTAGACCCATAGTACGGAATGACAACAGTGGATCTGAACAATCTTGGGTACATAGACGAACCATTCGTCCTAGCAATGATGTGGCGCAGGTTTTCTATGTGAAGGACATGTCTACCAAACCGAGAAAAAGAAATATAAGGAAGTGAATACATCATATGATGAGCCAAAGCGCCACATAGTTCTTTCGGGAAAAAGAGACATTGTGGGATTGGAGGGCAAGACAGACATGTCTAAAGATTATGAAAAGTTCCATGAAATTCCTCCCTTCAAAGTCAAGGCTGACCCAAACACCCTGTTAAACGATGAAGAATATCCATGGTTACGGCACAATAAGCAAAGGACACAAGCGAAGAAAAAGTGAAGACTTTCTCTCCAGAACTATTATGATGATGCCTTTGATCTAGAATATCACTGCAGTTACATGTGAAGAAATGAAATGCCTTGTGTAGACGAGTTTTCGTATGAAACCCTGATACTTGGAAAGAGATTGTACGTTTTGTACACGAAGTGCATCTCGTTTTTGCCGTAACCCTCTCAACTTTTTAGCACATGCTAGGTGGGTGAAATGATGATACCCTGACAATTTTCAACTTCTTTAGAGTTCATTTGTAGTGCTTTTCAATTTCAGTGTCATTTAGCTTACAAAATCAGTAAATGCATGAAAAATACCAGATGAAGTCAGAAAGGGTTGAAAATTGATGATGTGGCTTTGAATAGTTCATTTTGAACACACACAAAGTCTGGAGTTCAAATAAGTTCAAAAAAAATGAAATCCATTTGTAACAGATGAGTTTTCGTCTGAAACCCTGATACTTCGAAAGAAATTGTCCATATTGTACATGAAGTGCATCTAGTTTTTCACGTAACCCTCTCAAGTTTTTAGCACATGCTATGTGGGTGAAATGATGATACCATGCCAACTTTCAACCTTTTCAGAGTTCATTTGTAGTGCTTTTCAATTTAAGGGCCAGTTAGCTTAAAAAATTCAGTAAATGCATGAAAAATACCAGATGAGGTCAGAAAGGATAGAAAATTGATGATGTGGCTTTGAATTGTTCATTTTGAGCACACAAAAAGTCTGGAGTTCAAATAAGTTCAAAAATGAAATGCCTTTTGTAACAAATGAGTTTTCGTCCGAAACCCTGATATTTCGAAAGAGATTGTCCGTTTTGTACACAAAGTGCATCCAGTTTTTGCCGTAACCTTCTCAACTTTTTAGCACATACTATGTGGGTGAAATGATGATACCATGCCAACTTTCAACCTTTTCACAGTTCATTTGTAGTGCTTTTCAAATTAAGGGTCATTTAGCTCATGAACTAATAGCAAAAAGAATGAACTAATAGCAAAACGAATGGACTAAAAATAATCAATTAAAATATTCTGTTATGATCAACTAAAACAAAACTATAATATTCTTCAATAGCACAAAGAATCAACTAAACGCTTTTATAAAACTCCAATAGCAAAAGGAGTCAACTAAAAAGTATTTATAAACCTCTAGTATTATTAAAACTAAAATTATATAAAATTTATGCAACTAAAATTTTCAAAGTATTTTCTGTTCAAAACATTAAAAGCAAAAAAGAATTTTCATAAAGAATTTTTTGTTTGAAACTTTAATAGAAAAAAGAATTACCATACAGATTTTTTGTTAGAAACTAAAATAACAAAATCTGTTTTTGAATATAATGATAAAACACAGTAATATTAAATAGCAGGAAAAAGAATCACTCCAAAATCTATTTTTATAGTAAAGTTGATCACAAACTAGTGATTCACACAAATTTCAAAGAATTCAAATTTGAACTATTCAAATTTGAAAACTAATGGCACTAACAGAATTCAAATTTAAACTATTCAAATTTGAAAAGTAATGGCACTATTCAAATTTCAAAGACTTCAAATAAATAATGCGAAAAACAAAACAAAAAACTATGTTAGCGTTCCAATCATAAGTGCATATGATCCAAGTATAGAAAGTATGTTAGCTTATGCCTCTCCCTCATGTAAAATTGCAAGAATGATTACCGATCTTGTTATCGATTGCCTAGGGAGAAATGACTTTCTTGTTGACAAAAGCTATCACTTTTATTACCTTGCAATTTATTCATAGTTTTATTCTCGCAAAGTACTCGTAGTTTTATTCTTGCAAAATAGTTTCATACTTGTTTTAGGTAAAGCAAACGTCAAGTGTGCGTAGAGTTGTAGCGGTGGTCGACAGAACTTGAGGGAATATCTTCAAAAACCATCTTTAACACTGAAGACAATGACTTCATCACCGACGCCGATGCTAATGACAAGGACAACTCCGCTCCCACCTACTGCTTCATGGCACGCGGTGCCAAGGTAAACTCACGCACTACTCACTATCAAACATCCAGTGAAGATGACTCTGATTGTGGTTCCAAACCCAGCTACAAAACACTTGCTAAAATTGCAACTAAACAACAGAAAGCTATGGAACATATTCAAAAACTGTTAGACAAAAGTGATGACCTCTTAGATGCTGAAATGACTCGATCTCAGTCCTTAATTGAAGACATAAAAAAATCTTCATGTTAAGTATGAGGAACTTGAAAGTCGTCATGAAACGCTCTCAACAACTCATGAAAAGCTTTCCTATGATTATCTTCAAAGGAAGCAAGATCTTGAGAAATTGAGAGCGGCTCATGAAGATCTTCAAAAGGAAAACGAGACACTTTGCGCCAAACAGATCAGTTCCGCTCAGGAAGGATTTGAACCACCATGTCTTAAATGCATTGAGCATGACAACACTACTTCTGTTGCTGGATGTTCTACTGCTGCTACAGTTGCAATATCTTCAACTGTTGATGTGGTAACTAACCCCTCTGCTGAGGATGCCACTGCTATTGCTGATGAAAATGCTAGGTTGAAGACATTGCTTGAAACAGGGATGTACAAAAGTCTGAAAGGGCATCAGACACTATGTGATGTCCTGAAAAGGCAGATCCTGAACCGAAACCCTAGGAAAGAGGGTGTTGGGTTCGAAAGGAAAATGATTGCTGATGGCT
This sequence comes from Triticum urartu, assembly GCF_056163025.1. Taxonomy (NCBI): domain Eukaryota; kingdom Viridiplantae; phylum Streptophyta; class Magnoliopsida; order Poales; family Poaceae; genus Triticum; species Triticum urartu. The sequence goes on from NC_141879.1 coordinate 113,081,247, forward strand.
CTTACTTGAAACCTGAGCAGTACCCCAAAACCACATGGGTTGCTGCAAAGGAACCTTCAGTGGATCCATCCACCCTATCTGGCTTCACTTGTGCTAATACCATTGTTATTGATGAATCCTTTGATGCAAACTATAAATTGTTTAAGAATGAGAATGGTGAAGTGTTTGCCAGGTATATTGGTACTAACTGCAGGAATGGGCCACCTATGAAGAAAGTCTGGGTGCCGAAAAAGTGTCTGGAAAATCTTCTTGTGTATGTCGTCATGACACCACAAGTGAGGAAGACAAACCCCAGACCACAGGCTTCATAAGGTCCAAAGGCTTCATACAGACAGAGGACTCACCTGAGTCGCACTAACGCAAATGTTTTGTAGGGAAACCATACTCAGGCCTATGGATATGAGCGCGTTTCATCAAACCGCCATGTTCATAAGACTAAGAACTACTCTGCTTATTCTTATGAGTACTATTGTCCACCTGCAAGACTATTTGCTAGGGCTCCAAAGCCAAAGTTCTCAGATGCTGCACTTAGACTCATTGATTCGAAGCCACCCTTGAAGATGTGGGTTGCTAAGAAAGCTTAACTCTCTTTTGCAGGGAAGGGTCTCCAGCCGAAAATCAAACGCGTCTGAAGCTATTGCTGGGGACCTTATACATCTTGTAGGGCGCAAGATCAAATGCCCAAATGGTCTTATTATGTATTTTGTTCCTGAGTCGCTTGCTACTTGCCCTATCAGTCCTAACCTCGATCTAAGCTTTCATGATCCACTTGCTCGTCAAATGTCTATGCTTCACAATTCTCTTCGTGAAGCCTATCCCCCTAATTGCACTGTAGGGTATGACACCAGCTGCTTCAGAATGGATTATTGACAGTGGATGTACTAATCACATGACTGGCAAGCGAAGTCTTCTCATGGACTCAACCTTACGTCCATCTGACAAGAGTCACATCACATTTGTTGATACTGGTAAAAGCAAGGTATTGGGTCTAGGTAGAGTTGCAATCTTAAGGGATCAGCACATGGATAAAGTGATGTTTGTTGAATCCCTTGGTTTCAACTTAATGTCTGTCTCAATGCTTTGTGATTTGAATATGATTGTGATGTTTGGAAAATATCGTTGCCTTGTTCTAATGGAATCTGTCAAGTCTCTAGTATTTGAAGGGTATCGGAAAGATGATTTGTACATGGTAGATTTCTCAGCAGGACCACAACTCGCCGTATGTCTTCTTGCAAAAGCTTCAGAATGCTGGCTCTGGCATCGGAGGCTAGGGCATGCTGGCATGAGGAACTTGCATACTCTTGCAAAGAAGAAGCACGTCATAGGCATCGAGGGCGTCAAGTTCAAGAAGGATCACTTATGCAGTGCCTGTGAAGCAAGAAAGATGACGAGGGCCAAGCATCCCTCGAAGACAATCATGACAATGACTCAACCGTTCGAACTTCTACACATGGACCTCTTCGGTCCCACTCACTACTCAACTCTTACTACTACTGCTTGTATCTATGGCTTCGTCATTGTTGATGATTATTCAGGATATACATGGGGGAATATAATCCTCTACAAGACTGAAGTGCAGGATGTCTTCAGACGCTTCGCCAATCGAGCCATGAACAACTATGGCGTCAAGATCAAGCACATCAGAAGTGACAATGGCACTGAATTCAAGAACACCGGCCTCGACACTTATCTTGATACTTTGGGCATCACTCATGAGTTCTCAGCTCCGTACACGCTGCAGCAGAATGGCATCGTGGAACGCAAGAACAGAACACTCATTAAGATGACCCGGACGATGCTCGATGAATACAAGACTCCAAGAAAGTTCTGGCCTGAAGCCATTGATACTGCATGCCATGTCATCAACCGTGTTTATCTTCACAAGCTTCTGAACAAAACATCCTATGAGCTCCTCACTGGTAAGAAGCCAAATGTTAGTTACTTCAGAGTATTTGGTGCCAGGTGCTGGATCAAGGATCCACATCACACTTCAAAATTTGCACCGAAAGCACATGAAGGTTTTATTCTTGGTTATGGAAAGGATTCGCACTCCTACAGAGTCTTCAACCTATTTCACTATAAAGTGGTTGAAACTGTGGATGTGCGGTTCGATGAGACTAACGGCTCGCAAAGAGAGCACCTGTCAAATGTGCTAGATGTAGTTCCATCCAGTGAATCCATCAAGCTTATGGGAACTGGAGAAATCATACCGTCTGAAGCACAGCCTGAAGAGGAACTTATCATCTCTGCACCTGATCAACCTGAAGACAATCCTTCAAATGATGACAATGATCAGCAAGAGCAAAATCTTCGTCCTGTTCATCCTCGTGTTGCAAATGAAGTACAAATTGAGAAAATAATTGATAGCATCAATGCACCTGGTCCACTCACTCGTTCAAGGGAAACACAACTAGCAAATTTCTGTGGACACTTTGCATTTGTCTCAATATCTGAACCCAAGAAAGTTGATGAAGCCTTCATGGAACCTGAATGGATTCAAGCTATGCAAGAAGAGCTTCAACAGTTTGAGCTGAATAATGTATGGGAACCGGTCAAGCGTCCTGATCCTCGTAAACACAATATCATAGGCACTAAATGGATATATCGCAACAAGCAAGATGAGCATGGTCAAGTTGTCAGAAACAAGGCTCGTATCGTTGCTCAAGGATACACTCAAGTTGAAGGAATTGACTTCGATGAAACATTTGCTCCTGTGGCTAGGCTTGAAGCCATACACATACTGCTAGCCTATGCAAATCATCATAACATCCTTTTTTATCAAATGGATGTGAAGAGTGCTTTTCTCAACGGCAAGATTGAAGAAGAGGTGTATGTTGCACAACCGCCTGGCTTTGAAGATCCAAAACATCCTGACATGGTTTACAAGATCAACAAGGCACTGTATGGCCTCAAACAAGCCCCTCGTGCTTGGTATGACACACTCAAGGACTTCCTGAAGAGCAAAGGCTTCAAACCTAGTTCCCTGGATCCCACGCTCTTCACGAAGACATATGATGGTGAACTGTTTGTGTACCAAATATATGTGGATGACATTATCTTCGGCTGCACTAATCAGAAATACAGTGATGATTTTGGATACATGATGCAAGAGCAATATCAGATGTCCATGATGGGTGAGCTGAAGTTCTTCCTTGGTCTTCAAATACGACAGCAACGCAACGGCATCTTCATATCTCAAGAGAAATACCTCAAGGATTGCCTGAAGAAGTTTGGAATGCAAGACTGCAAAGGTTACACGACGCCAATGCCTACCAAGAGTCATCTAGATTCTGACGCCAATGTTAAAGAGTTTGATCAAAAGGTATACCGCTCCATGATTGGTTCATTGCTTTACTTATGTGCATCTAGGTCAGATATCATACTTAGTGTCTGCATGTGTGCTCGATTCCAAGCGGCACCAAAGGAATCGCATCACTTAGCTGTGAAGCAAATTCTTTGATATTTGGCTCACACCCCAACACTAGGATTACGGTATCCAAAGGGCTCAGAGTTTGATCTAGTTGGATTCTCGGATGCTGATTATGCTAGTGACAAGGTGGATCGCAAGTCTACATCAGGCACATGTCACTTTCTGAGACGATCACTTGTGTGTTGGTCTTCAAAGAAGCAGAACTATGTATCTCTCTCCACTGCTGAATCTAAATATATTGCTGCTGGATCTTGCTGCGCTCAGCTTCTATGGATGAAGCAAACACTCAAAGACTATGGCATTTATCTGAAGCAAGTGCCACTCTATTGCGACAATGAAAGCGCCATCAAGATCGCCAACAACCCAGTTCAACACTCGAAGACAAAGCACATTCAGATCCGTCATCACTTTCTCAGAGATCATGTCATGAAGGAAGATATTGATATCATTCACGTCAGCACTGAAGAGCAACTGGCAGATATCTTCACAAAGCCATTGGATGAGAAAAGGTTTTGCAAGTTGCGGTGTGAGCTAAATATCTTGGAATCCTCAAATGTCCTGTGATCATGCACACATCCTAACACTTATGCATGTTGATGACTTAGATGTGCAAACACACGAAGTAACGTATATCTTCAACAAATGAAGACTTACACTCTAAGTGTGAATACATTAACACGGAGTTTGACTTCGGAGCGCCACGATAATTGTGCGCCGTGTCTGGGTCTAATATTTCCTATACGGTGGGTAACGCCACCACCAAACTTTTGTTTGGATACTTTCTGTTGGCGTTACATTTGCAAAGTCTTCGCATTTTGTTTGTCTTCAATGTTAACATGGCTTCATGTTTATCTTCAATATACTGATTTGGTTTCTGTCCTCTACGGCATTCACTTATAGATATGTCTTCTAGTTGAATCTTTTGAACTAAGTGAATGTGATCGGACCCTAACCTTTCTATGCTCCCATCTTAAGTCTATCTATCCAAATCATATGCATTCTATTGAAACTGTCGAATGTCTTTGTTGCGTCCTTGTCAGCAGAAGATACGAGACAAACATTAAATCTGTTTTAAATGCTCAATCCTTTTTACCTGAAACCCGGAGAAGCGGGAACGACCACCCGACAATCCAGGCGTGCATGGGAATGTGGAACAACCTCCAATGTGTTACATGATTGCCATGTGTCCTTCAGATGTGAACCGCCAAGGGCACCTGTGTAATAACACTATGCCGCCCCTATCCCTATAAATACACGCATCACCCCAGTCATTATCTCTTCTTCCACTCTCGCACAAACCCTAGCACCACCGCTAGCCCTTGACGACGCCGGCGACGATGCACTTAGCTGTCGCGACCTCATCGATGCCATCCTCACGTCGGCCGCAGACATCGTCTTCTCCGCTGTCGCCATAGGTGTCCTCCGTCGCCAAGTTAGGGCACGGAAGATCGAACTGCTCGGCCTCCTCTCCCACTCCATCTAGCAGTTCCTCGTGTGGTAAATAAAAACTCTTTTTACAGTCCTTTTGATCCGATGGATTCATCCTTTTCAACCACAAGTGGTTTCTGTTGCTACAAAGATGGATCTATCCTGTTCTGCATCTCATAGCATGCCTAGTATGTTCACTTATGCTTCACAATGTAGTTAGATTCCTCACTTGTACTTATTTGTGGATTCGTACAAATCTGGAACCAACTCACTACATATGAGTGAATGTCTTCGCACTGTGAGGTCAATGTCTTCTAAACTGATTTATCTTCAAAATCTTCTAAGAATGCATATGACCTCTTCCCCTTCCCTCGCATCTCTAATGCTGTCACAGATACATGTCCATGGGAGAATCCCTTGGTTCTCATAGTCTGCATTCATTTGCAGAGTTCTTACAGCGTCACATAAATTCTCCTGAAGCCAGTTCCTGTCTGACCAGTAGACGGAAGACTTCGACAGTGTTGAAGCCTTTCAGTCTAAACTTCATGACAACTCAAAAATCAGTCAGGAAGGGCGGCAGACAACACCGTGGAAACACTGCTAAGGACCTGCCACCGGATCTCTATGAGTTATACAAGTCAGATCCAGAAGAAACCTATGGAGAACGCAAGAACCGAATCCAATGGATTCGAAGACATTGGGCACAGGAATGGTTCAAGTACAGATTCGTCACCCAGGAGTATGCTGAGAAGAATGCCTTAAAGGGCCCCTGAGGAGATATAATATACAAAGGTCTTCATCCCAAGTCGAGGTCCGAAGCTATTGCTCAAGGCTTCTAGCCCTGCATGATTTGTGGACCTCAGCCTGCTAATGCCGACCCATCCTCTCTGTTATGGTGTCGTGAAGATAATCTATTCAAGCGCAACTATCAGGCTGCAAAGAACTCGACCAAGGAGAACAAGAAGTCTTTGGGATTAGACTTCAACCCAGGCCCCTCTGCACCACGAGCTGACGGCACACGCGAAGCTGAACCTAATCTTATTGGGCCCTTCTACAACTTAGAATGTCTCATCACTCACATTCAGGTTCAAGGGGCAGCCGTGGACCACTCTGCAGATGACTCTGATTCTGATGAAGCGTGTGCACCTTCGAAGCATGTGAAGCAATAGAAACCAAAGGCTTCAAAGCCCTCTTTTGCACCAAAGGTCTCACGGGCGAAGCCTCTAGCCACTGCACCTCCTGAAGTCAGTGTGCAGTCTGAAGATCTCTCACGCATCTCCAAGTCTGACAAGATGAAAAAGCCCATGCAACCCACTGGTCAAGCACTGACTCCAGCTGCTGTTTTGAGAAACGAGAATGACGCCATTGATCTGTCCAGCGACGACGATCTTGGTGATGACGCTCCGGAGCAATTGATAAAGAGCAAGAAAGAGGCGGAAATCTTCAATGATCTTCCTTTCTTTGATGTGGAGATCCTGTACAAGTTTATTGATGAGTGGTTTGACAGCCTAGATGTCAGTTTTGATGATCTTCAGCTTCCAATTGGCCTCAGCGTCTCCTTCCACGGAGCCATTGCTCCTGAGCTGGCTCTTGCTCAGAAAATTGTTGAGCTGAAGCATAAGATCGATTATGAAAAGGCTCAGTTCAAGAAGCACATGGCCAAGCTCAATGTTGAAGACATTCAAACCTTCAAGGTCATGATGCATGAGCTCAAGGAGGCATTCCACAAGAAACGAGAAGAAGTAAAAGGTTCTCGTGAGCGCATGAAGAATTTTGCTGCCAAATGTGTTCAAGGCTACAATGAAGCTGAAAAGCGCAAGGCTTTGGGGCGACCAGGCATCGACCCCAGAATGGCTGCCAAGAAGAAGAAGAAGCCAGCTGTGGCAGAATCGGAAGCATCAAGGCAGGAAGAACCTCGCATTGTCTTCCCAGCCAGTATGACAGGCTCGAAGCCTAAGGTCCCCACAGTGGCTTCAGAATTCAAGAAAACTAGAGCAGTTGAAGTCGAAGCCAAAAAGCGCAAGACCAAAGCCACCACTGATGATGCTCCCCAACCAAGAAAAGAAAAACAAAGAAGAGAGACCAGGCTGCTTCCACAGAGCCCCTTTTTGTCTAGCCAATTTCTTTTGCTCGTCCTTCCTCTGCACATCGAGAACGTCGTTTGGTAGTTCATGAGCCTGCTTTCACAGAGGCTCCTAAAGCTGAAGAGAATCCAGCTGTTGACCCCACCACAGCTGAAGACATTGGTCCTCACGACAATGTTGAAGATGATGAAGTCCTTCCTCAGATCGAGCACAATTGGATATCATCGCCTATTCTCACGAACAGCGAACTCATCAGCATTGGTCGTCCATTGATGCCAATTGCTCAAGATGACTCATGGGCTGATCACCCTCAAGAATCCCCTCGTGCTGAAGAAACACCAGTCACTCCCCCACCACAGGTCACGACTCCGGTGATTGACAGTGAAGACTTTGAGGCCCAACCAACTCCATCTCCACAGGCGACGCCAGCATTTCGCAGGCTTCGCAAAGGACCTAGGCCACATGTCACATTGTCAAGTGTTCCCAAAGGAGAAGAGCGCCAATTCGTCTCACGCAAGTCTTTCCTGAAGCCTCTCCTATTGTGAACATCCCTGAATCTAAAGCCAAAGCGGCTGGAGATATTCCGGCTGCATCAGCCGATGATGAAGAAGAACCACGTGATGAAGAAAGAGTTGCTACACCCTCGTCCAACCCCTGAAGTTGTTTTCAAGGAGAACGTGTCTGACCCTCCAACTCCTGAAGTGGAGGTTACCAATATTGAGGCAGCCACCAACATCAACACTAAAGCCAATGACGTTGTCATGGCTGAAGCTAATGTGGTGCCTAAAGCTAATGTGGTGCCAGATGACACTGCACCTGAAGCCAATGCAGACCAGAAGCAAATCCGCTGTCTGAAGCTAATGCCTCTGCTCCTGTACCTCCTCCAAGGCCACACACCATCGAGCAAGCATATGATCGTGGATAGCTTGTTACCGTCCGCTGGCCAATCCTGGTTCCTCCGCCTGCTCCCGGGACCTCAGTTTGCCTATCATGTGGAGCACAGGCCTCAGGTCCAGAAGCCAAAGCCAAGGCTACCACGGTTTCTAGGTAATGCAACTTCACCAGGATCATTTAATCTGAATGGATTCAAGGCACACAACACATTCTTCAACAGTGCGAAGAACCCCTACACAAGGCCAAGAATCTCTTCGGACCGATTCTGGAGTTATCAGCAGCGAAGCTATTATTCATGCATCTTGTACAATCAGGGACGCATCTTCCCTCACATGCATCTTGACTGTGAAGCCACTGCTGGACTGCCATGCCTTGAAGAAGCCCTTGACTGCTTCCGTGATGCGGGTCTGCTTAATTTTGTGACTCCAAAGGAACACTGGAATGAAGAACTTCTGCTTCAATTCTATGCTACCCTCCACATTCGTGGATACAACAGGGATCCGAAGACTTGGATCCTTGAGTGGATCACAGGAGATGTTCATCATGAAGCTAAAGCTCAAGACATCATTGAGCTCACAGCCCTACCCACTCCTGGTGAATACTATGAACCAGGTTGTCAACAACACCAGAATGCTTTGGAGAGCATTTTCTAGAAGCCAAAACCCAACATGAGTCAAATGCTGAGCATGATGAAGCCTTTTCCATGCAACGCTGAATACCCAACCGAATTCTTTGTTGAAGACCTAGAGTATGAGCCCCGCACCGTTTATCATATCATCAGAAAGACTCTATGGCCTATCAAAGGACATTCATCTGCAGCGAAGCTTGAAGGAGCAATGAAGACTTTGGTTTTCTATATCTTCAATGGCATAAGATTCAATGCTCAAGACTTCTTCATCAGGCAGTTGGCTGCATATAGCTTTGACATTTTTGGTCTGAAGTTCTATGCTCCGTGGGTACTGCGCCTTATCAAGCTCCAATCTGCCTTCAACTATCCGCCGTCTGCACGCAATCATCTTGTATTCTTGCCCGAGGTTGATCTGTTGGTTGAAGCTATTTACCCAGAGCCTGCTAAGGATCCAATCTATCTTCACAACGTTGATCGTCAAAGCTTCACCCAGCCCATTGAAGGAGTTCAGGCAGTCTCTCATGTTTATCCCTTGGCTGGTAACACACATGCCCCTCACGTCCAAACTGACGCCACTGGAAGCACTATTGCCCAAAGGCCTCGGAAGCGATCTCGTGTTCTCAATGACCAAGAGCTTCTCGTCGCGCTACATCAGAAACAGGATAAGCATCATGACTGGCTTAAGCGTCAGATGCAAAGCCTCTTGGTGGACGTCAATCGCATTCGCAATCTTGCCACCAAGAATGCCTTTGTTACACATGAAACCTGTCGAAGGTCCTGGAAGAGTTTGACTTTGCTCACTGTTGAAGAAGATCTTCAAGACGATGGCTTCACGGAAAGATTCAAGTTTGACTCCACTCCTCCAAGGAATGCTCACTTGCGTCGGACTCCCTCCCTTGAAGACTCTGACTATTCTTCCTCAGCTGCCATGGTGAATGCCAGAGTTATCAATGATCAAGATGATGCCACTTCACCACCTCCACCTTCAGCGCGTCTCGACACTTCACCAAGTTCTTCTGCACCAACGGACCTCAGCGACGACCATGCTGCTTCGCCTGCACCTCATGGGAACGAGTTGAAGCTCTATGTCTTCAAACCTTTTTGGTCATTACTGACAAAAGAGGGAGAAGCATATGAGTTGATAGTCTTCAAGCGGGTCCATATGGGTGGTTGCTTTACTTTTTGATACTTTTGCCAAGTGCTTACAACTCTCTCTTTTGAAACATTTGGTTCATTTTGAGTTGTAACACTTAAACTTGATGGTCGCCTGCTACCTTTTTCGACACTATGTGATGCGATGATAAATTCCGCATGTGCGACGATAAATTCCGCATGAAGTCATTTTGCAGACGTCCATTTTTCATTATGCATGTCATTATCTTCATTATATCATTTCATGCATGATGAATTGTCTTCATAAGTAGAAGAGGAGCTCCGCAAGTACAACCTTCCATGTGCATTTGCATTCACAAGCAAAATACTTATATGCACATCTTCAGGGGGAGCCTTTCTGCTACTTATGAAGACAATACTTAAATCCTTTGCAATTTCACATATTTCTATCCCCGTTGAAAACTTCAACCAGTTTGTCATCAATCACCAAAAGGGGGAGATTGTAAGTGCATCTAGTGCCACCCCTAGTTGGTTTTGGAGTATTGACGACAAACCTGGTTGAGGGACTAATGTGTTTGTGAGAATTGCAGGATAACACAGGTAGAAGTCCCTCATTGATTCGGTTTTCCTACCGGAGATGACCCCTAAAAATGTATGAAGACATTGAAGTCAAAGGTGGTATGTGAAGACATTCACATTGAAGACTATGACAAGAGAAGACATCGCGTGAAGACTATGGAGCGCGAAGACTTAGTTGTTTCGTCGTTCTTTTTCTTCTGTGTTGAGTCATAGGAACCACCGTACTGTTAAGTGGGGTCCAAGTGAACTAGTCAGAATGACTGAAGTGACGCTTAACAAAAATCCTATGTCTTCGAGCAAAGACAATGAGAGCAAATCTTATCCAAAGCTGGATAAGTCAGCTTTGCTTGTAGCTCAAGTAAAGTTGCCGTGTGTTTGAAATCTGACCGTTGGAACACGTGTCAGTTCCTTAGTGACCCAGGGTCATTTTGGACAAATCAGGTCGGGTTGCCTAGTGGCTATAAATAGCCCACCCCCTACACCATAAATTGGTTGGCTACTCAGAGTTAGTGCATGGCTTTTGTCGTTAGAGAGCAACCCACCTCAAAGCATTTGAGAGATAAATCCTTGCAAGGACAAAGCCCTAAATACCCAGAGCCAAAGAGTGTTAGGCATCACTTATGTCTTCTTGTCTGTGTGATCTGAAGACTTATTACACTTGAGGACTGTGAATCCTCCAGCCGGTTAGGCGTCGCGTTCTGAGCATCCAAGAGTCATTGTGGATCGCCGGTGAACGAAGTCTGTGAAGGTTTGGAAGTCTATCTTGAAGACTTACCAGAGTAATTGGGGGAGGACTGGGTGTCCTTAGCTCAAGGGGAATAAGGTGAAGACACGGTCTCCACGGGCACGCAAGGCCGGACCTCTATTTCTTCACCTACCTCCCCTCCCAAGCTTTGGAAGTCTATCTTGAAGACTTACCAGAGTAATTGGGCGAGGACTGGGTGTCCTTAGCTCAAGGGGAATAAGGTGAAGACGCGGTCTTCTGAGTTGAATCTCAGCCTCCCTAACCAGACGTACAGTTGTCACAGCAACTGGAACTGGTCCAACAAATCATTGTCTTCAACGAGCCACTGGTTCTATCCTTCCCATCTCTTTATTTGCAGATTGGTCCTTGTGAAGTCATTGCCTGTTTACATTATCTATTTGTCTTCACTGTGTGACTGCTTGTTCTGATTGGCTTCATACCATCTTCCATCCTGATCTATACTGCCTAGCTACTATTAGTATTTGTGCTTTCATTTCATTGAATACTTGACTATGGCTTGCTTAGTGTAGTCTACCTTCCGCTGCATGGTAATAGGTTTATTTCTATCGTTTGCCTTCGAAACTTCCATTATTTGAAGACTTCCATAAAAATCACCTATTCACCCCCCTCTAGTCGATCACTAGCACTTCCACTTATGCTAATGGTATATATGATTACTATGATGTGGAACGAATAGAAGAATTTGTTGCTTTTAAGGGTGCTTATGAAATTGAATCTTTGTTTGAAAAGTTTGAAGATTTTGATGATTTAGTTTACAGACCTGAAAATTTTGCTATCAATAATATTGCTATGATAATTACAAATGTAATTACGATACTGATGTATTTGTTGAGAATGTCTCTGCTGTCCAAGAAGAGACTAATATTTTGCAGGAGTCTATGGAAGATGAAATTGATGAAACTGTGAGCTCATTGGATGAAAAAGATGATGAGGAGAGTGAACAACAAAGGGAGGAAGAACAGATTAGCTACACATGCCCACCTTCTTATGAGAGTAACTCTCGAACTCATACATTGTTTAATTTCCCTTCGTGCTTACCAAAGGATGAATGCAATGATAATTGCTATGATCCCTTGGATTCTTTTGAAATATCCCTTTTTGATGAAATTGATGCTTGTGGCCAAGATGCCAATTTGAATTATGCTTATGGAGATGAACTTTCTATTCTTCCTGATGTTAAGAATGAAATTGTTTCTATCGCACCCACACATGATAGTCCTATTATCTTTTTGGATGCTCCCAACTACACTATATCGGAGAAGTTTGCACTTATTAAGGATTATATTGATGGGTTGCCTTTTACCGTTGCACATGATGATTTTGATGAATATAATGTGCATGCGCTTTCTGCTCCTACTTGCAACTATTATGAGATAGGAACTACATCTCCACCTCTTTATGTTTCCAATATGATAAAATTGCAAGAAACTGCTTATGCTATGTATTGGCCTTTACTTGATGTGCATGAATTGTTCTTTTATGACATGCCGATGCATAGGAAGAGAGATAGACTTTGTCATTGCATTATATATGTTGCTTTGTGCTCAGTACTAAATTACTAATCATTGTTAATTAAAATTGGCTTTGATATACCTTGGGATCTGGGTGGATCAATTACTTGAGGAATTTATGCCTAGCTTAATGGTTTTAAAGAAAGCGCTGCCAGGAAGACAACCTGGAAGTTTTAGAGACTCATTTATTTCTATTGAGTTCTTTTATAAAGTTTAAAAACAAAAAATATAGAGAGGAACCTAAAAACGTTTTCAAAAAGAGAAGCGATTGAAAGGTGATGCATTGGAGAAGTGAGGGTCGACCTTGAACACTTGTGTTCATGCTCATGGAAACAATGTAAATTTTTCATGGAAGTTTCTCACAAAAATAATTATCCCCTTGTACAAATTCATTGTATTATAAAAATAATGCGCCAAGATTTGTCTTTAGGATGATTAGATTTCTTGTTGGTATGTACGGTGTAAAAACGGAAACTTTGGCTAGAGCGCATGAATTTTCATTTTTTTACTGGAAGGTCAAACGTTTCTGAAACTTTTTGCACAATATTGCTATACAAATTGTTTATTTCGTTGTAATTTTTCAGAATTTCTGGAGTACCAGAACTATGGTAGATCTTCAGATTACTACGGACTGTCCTGTTTATGACATATTCTGTTTTTTATTCATTGTTTTGCTTGTTTTGATGAAACTATCGATTTTATCGGTGGTATAAGCCATGGAGAAGTTATAATACAGTAGCTACAATGCAAAAACAAAATATGAATTGGTTTGTGATACATCTCCAACGTATGTATAATTTTTTATTGCTCCATGCTATATTTTCTACTGTTTTGGATGTTTATGGGCTTTATTATACAATTTTATATCATTTTTGGGACTAACCTATTAACCCAGAGCCCAGTGCCAGTTTCTGTTTTTCCTTGTTTTAGAGTATCACAGAAAAGGAAAATCAAACGGAGTCCAATTAACCTGAAACTTCACAGAACTTATTTTTGGAAGGAAAGCAACCCGGGAGACTTGGAGTCCACGTCAAGGAAGCTTCGAGGAGGCCACGAGGTAGGGGAGCGCGCCCACCCCCCTGGGCGTGCCCTCCACCCTTGTGGGCCCCTCGTGGCTCCCCTGACGTACTTCTTCTGCCTATATATCTCCATATACCCTAAAACGATCGGGGAGCACAATAGATCGGGAGTTCCGCCGCCAGAAGCCTCCGTAGCCACCGAAAACCAATCTAGACCTGTTCCGGCACCCTGCTGGAGGGGGAATCCCTTTCCGGTGGGCATCTTCATCATCTCGGTGCTCTCCATGACGAGGAGGGAGTAGTTCTCCCTTGGGGCTAAGGGTATGTACCAGTAGCTATGTGTTTGATCTCTCTCTCGTGTTCTTGAGGTGGTACGATCTTGATGTATCGCGAGCTTTGCTATTATAGTTGGATCTTATGATGTTCTCTCCCCCTCTACTCTCATGTAATGGATTGAGTTTCCCCTTTGAAGTTATCTTATCGGATTGAGTCTTTAAAGATTTGAGAACACTTGATGTATGTCTTGCCGTGCGTATCTATGGTGACAATGGGATACCACGTGATTCACTTGATGTATGTTTTGGTGATCAACTTGTGGGTTCCGCCCATGAACCTATGCATAGGGGATGGAACACGTTTTCGTCGTGATTCTCTGGTAGAAACTTTGGGGAACTCTTTGAGGTTCTATGTGTTGGTTGAATAGATGAATCTGAGATTGTGTGATGCATATCGTATAATCATACCCACGGATACTTGAGGTGACATTGGAGTATCTAGGTGACATTAGGGTTTTGGTTGATTTGTGTCTTAGGGTGTTATTCTAGTATGAACTCTAGGGCTGTTTGTGACACTTATAGGAATAGCCCAACGGATTGATTGGAAAGAATAACTTTGAGGTTGTTTCGTGCCCTACCATAATCTCTTCGTTTGTTCTCCGCTATTAGTGACTTTGGAGTGACTCTTTCTTTCATGTTGAGGGATAGTTATGTGATCCAATTATGTTATTATTGTTGAGAGAACTTGCACTAGTGAATGTATGAACCCTAGTCCTTGTTTCCTAGCATTGCAATACCGTTTACGCTCACTTTTACCATTAGTTACCTTGCTGTTTATATATTTTCAGATTACAAAAACCTTTATCTACTATCCATATACCACTTGTATCACCATCTCTTCGCCGAACTAGTGCACCTATACAATTTACCATTGTATTGGGTGTGTTGGGGACACAAGTGACTCTTTGTTATTTGGTTGCAGGGTTGCTTGAGAGAGACCATCTTCATCCTACGCCTCCTATGGATTGATAAACCTTAGGTCATCCACTTGAGGGAAATTTGCTACTGTCCTACAAACCTCTGCACTTGGAGGCCCAACAACGTCTACAAGAAGAAGGTTGTGTAGTAGACATCAAGCTCTTTTCTGGCGCCGTTGCCGGGGAGGATAGCTTGAAGGTATATCTTTAGATCTTACAATCGAGTCTTTTAGTTTCTTGTTTTATCACTAGTTTAGTCTATAAAAGAAAATTACAAAAGAAATATGGAATTGAGTTTGCCTCATACGCTTCATCTTTTTAATATCTTTCGTGAGTATGATGGAAAGGAAAATTGTGCTCAAATGCTAGAAGAAGAATTGCATAGAATGCTTGGCATAAAATATGTGAATGATGAGCATGATTGCAATGTTGTTAGTACAAATTCTTTGAATATCCATAATACTAATGATGATTGCACTAGTTATGATGAAAATGTCTCCTATAAACATGTCAATTTTTGTGGAGTGCATTGGGTTTGCAAGTACACACCAAATAGGGAAGATAGATATTGCAAGAGGCATAAGTACTTAGAAACTAAATTGTTGCAAGAAAGGCTAGATGATTGTGCTGAAGATTTAAATTTTCTTGGTCGTACTTGTATACTTTGCAATGAACAGGGTCATTTAGCTATCCGATGCAAATTGTTTCATGATCTAATCGTGTCCAAAAATTGTGATGACTTGATTTACCTTGCACATTATATTGAACTTAGTTTTGCTTATGGGCTACGAAGAAATGAAACGTATAACTAAACATCTTCCAGAATTTACCCGTTATAAACTTCTTGGTTTTGATCTAGAGGAAATTTATATGTATTGTGAGGTGAATTGCATTGAAAATCCTTATATTTCCAATTACATAAAGAAAAGAAAACAAATAGAAGATGAAGAGAATACTAATGAAAGGGAAGAGACTTCCCAATACCCTCCTATTATTTATTATGATGAATCAGGTAACGAGGAGGAGCCTCCTATTCAACCAATCTCATTAATAAGGAGCTCCAAAAAGAGGATTGAACCCACACATGATGTGGTGAAGAAGAAGAAAAGAAAAAGGAAGAGAGGTAAAAAGATATCTCTCCCAAATAATGCTGCTCCTATTACTATTGTGCCTCTCGAAAATATAATCGTGGAAGATAATGATACTTCTTATGATCTTGAAAACCTTTTTGGCACTTGCTTGGAAGAATATGATAATTGCTATACTATTGGTGCTATCCATACTATTAATGATGAGAGTGATTATGCTTATGATATGAAAAGGCCCAAGCTTGGGGATGCTATGTTTGATGAAGATGATGTTTTTGAGAGTATATTTGCTGCAATTAATGTTTGCCCCAAGCTTGGGGATGCTATGCTTAATGAAGATGATATTTTTAGTCTCCCAAGTTTTGATATGCAAATTTATAATGATGATAGCATGCCTCCTACTTATGATGATTATTGTGATGATACTTGTGCTATAAAAAGTAGTGATTATATTTATAAAACTTGTCATGATTATGGTTACCCCTTTCGTGAACATTACTCTTTTAATGTGGAAACAATTTATAGTATTCAAGTTTCTTATGGTACTCCCACTATTCCGAATGAGAAAATTTTGCTTATGTGGAGAGTAATAAAATTTCTATGCTTGTAGATCATGAAAATAATGCTTTAGGTTTTGGTTATATTGTTGAATTCATTCATGATGCTACTGAAAATTATTACGAGGGAGGAATATATGCTTGTAGGAATGGCAATAATATCAAGTTTCCTCTCTATGTGCTTAAAGTTTTGAAGTTATGCTTGTTTTACCTTCCTATGCAAGTTGATTCTTGTTACCATAAGTTGTTTGCTCACAAAATCCCTATGCATAGGAAGTTGTTTAGACTTAAATGTGCTAGTCATATTTTTCATGATGGTCTCTTTATGTTACAATTCTTATCTTTTATGTGAGCATCATTGAAATCATCATGCCTAGCTAAAAGGCATTAAAGAAAAGCGCTTGTTGGGATAGAACCCAATATTTACCCTTAATGTTTTTGTGTGTTATCATGATTAATCTACTGTATTAATCATGTATTATAGATTTTGTTTCAATGAAGTGCCAAGTAAGACCTTTGGGAAGACTTGGGTGAAAGTTAATGTGATCTTGCTGTAAAAACAGAAACTTTGTGCTCACGAGATTATCTGCCATTTTTTACAGAAGAGTGCAATTGAGTTGATTATTTTTTCAGAAGATTAATAGACACATTCCTCACGTCCACCAACTTATTTCATAATTTTGGGAGTAGCATAAGTACGGTTGGTGTTCAGATCATTAAAGATTGTCTTGTTTATGACAGATTCTGTTTTCATTGCATAGTTTGCTTGTTTTGTAGTTTCTATGGCTTATATTTCTAAATATAAATTGTAGAAATGATATGGTACAGTAGGAATTGTGTGAGAACAATTATGAACCTTGTCTTTTAGAGTACCAAAGTGAATGGTTTACTCTTTATCATACTAACCTATCTCACGAAGTTCCGTTAAGTTTTGTGTTATTGAAGTTTTCAAGTTTTGGGTGAGATATTGATATGAGGAGAATAAGGAGCGGAAAGACCCTAAGATTGGGGATGCCCAAGGCACCCCAAGGTAATATTCAAGGAAGACTAAAGCGCCTAAGCTTGGGGATGCCCCGGAAGGCATCCCCTATTTCGTGTTCAAAACTATCGGTATACCTTACTCGGAGCTATATTTTTATTTGTCACATGATATGTGTTTTGCTTGGAGCGTATTTTCAATTTTACTTGCTGTTTCAATAAAATCATTGGATCTGGATTCTTGAGTGAAAAAGAATCCTCCCATGTCTAGTTAATTATTTGACTAATTAGTGTTCTTCACTTATATCTTTTTGGAGTAGTTTGTCATTTACTCATGTGCTTCACATATATCCTATGAGTAAATGGTTGAATGAATTGAATATCATAAATCTGAATTTATATATGTTTCATATGCTTATACCATGGGGAGTAATGACTTCACACATAATAAGTATAGGTGGTAAATTTATTGAAAGTTAGCAAACGCAGAATTGGTCACTTGAACAATTCATGAAAGAATATTGAAGGAAGAGAGATTTCACATATAAATATACTATATTGGACATCTTTTGTAATTGTGAGAAATCATTAAAATATGACATGCTAAAAGGTTGATGTTGGACAAGGAAGACAACTTAATGGGTTATGTTTTCCTATATCTGAAATGTTATATTGTCTTGGATCATCCAACATGTTGAGCTTACCTTTCCCTCTCATGCTAGCCAAATTCTTTGCACCAAGTAGAGATACTAGCTACTTGTGCTTCCAAATATCCTTAAACCCAGTTTTTCCATGAGAGTCCACCATATCTACCTCTGGATTGAGTAAGATCCTTCAAGTAAGTTGTCATTGTTGCACGCAATAAAAATTGCTCTCTAAATATGTATGATTTATTAGTGTGGGGAAAATAAGCTTTATACGATCTTGTGATGTGGAAGAAATAAAAGCGATGGACTGCATAATAAAGGTCCATATCACAAGTAGCAATATAGAGTGACGTTCTTTTGCATTAAGATTTTGTGCATCCAACCATAAAAGCGCATGACAACCTCTGCTTCCCTCTGCGAAGGGCCTATCTTTTACTTTTATCTTCTACCCTTATACAAGAGTCATGGTGATCATCACCTTTCCCTTTTTACACTTTTTCCTTTGTCAAGCACTTTGTGTTGGAGCGATCCGGATATATATATCCACTCGGATGTAGGTTTTCATAAATTATTATTGTTGACATTAACCTTGAGGTAAAAGGTTGGGAGGCGAAACTATAAGCCCCTATATTTCTCTGTGTCCGATTAAAACTTGGATGTAGGTTTTCATAAATTATTATTGTTGACATTAACCTTGAGGTAAAAGGTTGGGAGGCGAAACTATAAGCCCCTATATTTCTCTGTTTCCGATTAAAACTTGGATGTAGGTTTTCATAAATTATTATTGTTGACATTAACCTTGAGGTAAAAGGTTGGGAGGCGAAACTATAAGCCCCTATATTTCTCTGTGTCCGATTAAAACTTTGAACCCATAAATATCACGTGACTGTTAGCAATTGTGAAAGATTAAATGATAGTTGAGTATGTGGAGTTTACTGAATCAAAGTTCTTACATAGACCCTTCCCGAAAATAGAATGAATTGCAATTGTTTGATGACTAAGAGCACGGTTTGTTAGTTTTCAAGAATGTTTATGATCTATACTTTAACATGTGAATAGGTTGTTACTTGATCATGAAATGTTTTATGAGATGAGTTACTGTTATGACATATAATGATGCTAGAAAAGGTGATTGAAATTATCATTGATCAAACTTGTGCACCTGCTAGCATTCACACTTCATAAATTATTTCTTTTATCATTTACCTACTCAAGGACAAGCCAGAATTAAGCTTGGGGATGCTGACACGTCTCCAACGTATCTATAATTTATGAAGTATTCATGCCATGTTTACAATAGTTTTATATGATTTTGGTATGATTTGATTAGAACTAACCTGGACTGACGCTGTTTTCAGCAGAACTACCATGGTGTTCACCATTGAAAACTTCTCCATCTCACGTGATGATAGGGCATGGCTTAGTTGATATGGCTCACGTTATCATTTAGACGACTAGAGGGATGTCTATCTAAGTGGAAGTTCTTAAGTAATATGATTAAATTGAACTTTAATTTATCATGAACTTAGTACTGGATAGTATTTTGCATGTCTATGTTGTTGTAGATAAATGGCCTGTGCTACTGTTCCTTTGAATTTTAATGCGTGCCTAGAAAAACCTAAGTTGAAGGATGATGGTAGCAACTACATGGACTGGGTCCATAAAGTGAGGATTATCCTCATTGCTTCACAGAAGAATTATGTCCTGGAAGCACCGCTAGGTGCAAAACCCACTGCAGGAGCAACACCAGATGTTATGAACGTCTGGCAGAGAAAAGTTGATGACTACTTGATAGTTCAGTGTGCCATGCTTTATGGCTTAGAATCGGGACTTCAACGACGTTTTGAACATCATGGAGCATATGAGATGTTCTAGGAGTTGATGTTAATATTTCAAGCAAATGCCAGAATTGAGAGATATGAAGTCTCCAATAAGTTCTATAGCTGCAAGTTGGAGAAGAATAGTTCTGTCAGTGAACATATACTCAGAATGTCTGGGTACCACAACCAATTGACTCAACTGGGAGTTAATCTTGCTGATGATAGTGTCATTGACAGAGTTCTTCAGTCAGTGCCACCATGCTACAAAAGCTTCATGATGAACTATAATATGCAAGGGATGGATAAGATAATTCCCAAGCTCTTCACGATGCTAAAAGCTGTGGAGGTAGAAATCAAGAAGGAGCATCAAGTGTTGATGGTTAAGAAGACCACTAGTTTCAATAAAAAGGGAAAAGGGAAGAAGGGGAACTTCAAGAAGAATTGCAAGCAAGTTGCTGCTCTAGTGAAGAAGCCAAAGTCTGGACCTAAGCCTGAGACTGAGTGCCTCTACTACAAAGGGACTGGTCACTGGAAGTGGAACTGCACCAAGTATTTGGCGGATAAGAAGGATGGCAAAGTGAAAGGTATATTTGATATACATGTTATTGATGTGTACCTTACTAATGCTCGTAGTAGTGCCTGGGTATTTGATACTGGTTCTATTGCTAATATTTGCAACTCGAAACAGGGGATACGGATTAAGCGAAGATTGGCTAAGGACGAGGTGACGATGCGCGTGGAAATGGTTCCAAAGTCGTTGTGATTGCGGTCGGCACACTACCTCTACATCTACCTTCGGGATTAGTATTAGACCCGAATAATTATTATTCGGTGCCATAGTTAAGCATGAACATTAAGACGGTTATTCATTTAATTTAGAGAATAATGGTTGTTCTATTTATATGAGTAATATCTTTTATGGTCATGCACCCTTGATGAGTGGTCTATTTTTGTTGAATCTCGATAGTAGTGATACACATATTCATAGTATTGAAGCCAAAAGATATAAGTGTAATAATGATAGTGCAACTTATTTGTGGCACTACCATTTAGGTCATATTGGGGTAAAGCGCATGAAGAAACTCCACGCTGATGGGCTTTTGGAATCACTTGATTATGAATCACTTGATGCTTGCGAACCATGCCTCATGGGCAAGATGACTAAGACTCTGTTCTCCGGAGCAATTAAACGAGAAACAGACTTATTGGAAATAATACATACTGATGTATGCGGTCCGATGAGTGTTGATGCTCGTGGCGGGTATCGTTATTTTCTGATTTTCACAGATGATTTGAGCAGATATGGGTATATCTACTTGATGAAACATAAGTCTGAAACATTTGAAAAGTTCAAAGAATTTCAGAGTGAAGTGAAAATCATCGTAACAAGAAAAATAAGTTTCTACAATCTGATCGTGGAGGTGAATATTTGAGTGATGAGTTTGGTCTTCATATGAAACAATACGGAATAGTTTCACAACTCACGCCACCTGGAACACCACAGCGTAATGGTGTGTCCGAATGTCATAATCGCACTTTATTAGATATGGTGCGATCTATGATGTCTCTTACTGATTTACCGCTATCATTTTGGGGTTATGCTTTAGAGACGGCTGCATTCACGTTAAATAGGGCACCATCGAAATCTGTTGAGACGACACCATATGAACTGTCGTTTGGCAAGAAACCCAAGTTGTTGTTTCTTAAAGTTTGGGGCTGCGATGCTTATGTGAAAAAGCTTCAACCTGATAATCTTGAACCCAAATCGGGGAAAGGTGTCTTCATAGGATACCCAAAGGAAACCGTTGGGTACACCTTTTATCACAGATCCGAAGGCAAGATATTCGTTGCTAAGAATGGGTCCTTTCTAGAGTAGTTTCTCTCGAAAGAAGTGAGTGGGAGGAAAGTAGAATTTGATGACGTAATTGTACCTACTCCCTTATTGGAAAGTAGTTCATCACAGAAATCAGTTCTAGTGATTCCTACACCAATTAGTGAGGAAGCTAATGATGATGATCATGAAACTTCTGATCAAGTTACTACCGAACCTCGTAGGTCAACCAGAGTAAGATCCTGTAGCGACCCGACCCGAATGGATCAAGCGCTCTGTGCTCAGGTGTCATCCCTGGATCAGTAATGCTGACACCACACAGTACATCGAAGGATTTATAGCAGAGTGGCAATCACACACTTATTACATCGTTGTCTCAAAGAGAACTTATTACAATAAATATGGCTTAAGGCCATCTAGTGTCGATAACAGCGGAAGACTCGGAAGATAAATGGGTCCATCAACTCCAACGGCATCACTGAGTATAGAACCACGACCTAAAAGCACCTTACTCGTCGTCTGAAAAGTCTGCAACATGAGAAGTTGCAGCCCGAAAACGGGTCAGCACATGGAATATGCTGGCAATGTAACACACAGAGAGTAATGGAATGAAACAGCTATACTATATGCATATATGGCTGGTGGAAAGCTCTATGGTTACAGTTTTTGCATAAAGCCAATTTTCCCTACTGCAAAGGAATAAATTTATTTAACTATCATGGTGGTTGTGAAACATCGAGAATGGTTGACTGCATTCCGATCCCAATTAAGTGAACAATTAAAACCCAACAACATTAATTAGAAGTAACATGTTGAGATTCACATGATATTCAAGTACTAGACACTCAAGATGTCCATGACCGGGGACACGGCTAATCATGATTAGTTTGTACACTCTGCAGAGGTTTGCGCACTTTTCCCCACAAGACTCGATCGCCTCCGTTTGGTTTCTTGCACTACAGGGTGTTTGAGAAGACGGATGACCGAGACATAGTCTTTCAGAAGCGCTAGCACCTTACGATCGGGTAGACCGGTACACCTACATCCCCTACATCTGCTAGTCTACCATTGTAAGAGTTCGCACAACTTAGTCAACTATGCCAGAGCCCATAATGGCTTGTGGCTGCACACGGAAGTTTCTAGCATGAAAGATCTTATGATCCCTTTGAGCCTGGGTGGTGGTCCAAAATAAAACAGGCAAGTCCTGATAGACATCAGGTGCCTCAATCCACCCAGATGTGTATTTAAGTTGCCACCTTAGATAAACCATTAATTAACAACACTCACATCTGCCATGGATATCACTCACCCAATCCACGTCTACTAGCATAGCATGGCATAAAAGCAAACATAGAAGTAACTCCCAAAGGTTTCATAATAAACAGGTAATAGGTACTACCTCATCTACGTCCCATCCCACAATTTAATTAGATCCTAATCATGCAATGTGTGAGGATTGGTCTAATGCAATAAAACATGGGTTGTAGAAAAGGTATGATCAAAGTGTTAGTTGCCTTGCTGATGATCCGCGAGACCTAGGGTTTCGAAGTAACAAGCGGCGCAATCCGGGTGATCTATCGCAGACAAACAACAAGCACACAATAAGTACTCATCTAATGCACAGGTAAAACTCGAACAAGAGAACGAACCAGAAAGTTCAACTTAAGAACTCCGGTTGCAAAGAAAGAACGAACCGAACAAAGAAACGGAAAACAAACGGCGGAAGAAAACAACTCGGTTCTAGCAAGTTGAAACTAGGTCAAATTTTACCGGGGCAAAAACTTGTTTAAGTTGATTAGACGGAACGGCGGTTTTGAAACGAAACACCAGGCGTTTGAATCACCTGATTCTGATAAACGAGCGAGAAGAAAGACTAGAACGAAGATCGGATCTGAGATCACAATCGCGGAATAAATCCGACGAAAAAGAAAACAAAGAACGGTTAAACGAACGGCCGTCGTTAACCGGGAACAATCGGTGATCACGTTCGTTGGGACGAACGGTCTGATGGAAGAACGAAAACGGAACAGTTCTTTTAGGAAAAACCAGACCGGGGAAGAAAAAGAAAGGTGCGGCTACCTCGGGAAGCGGGCTCCGGCCGGCGGCGGCTACTAGGCGGCGGCGGCGGCTAGGCGGTGGCGGCGGCTTGGGGCTGCGCGCTGCTGCTTTCTGCGGCTTAGGAGGAGAGAGGCTTGGGTTTTTGATGTGAGGAGAGGGGGGGGCGGTAGAGGGGTATTTATATTGGTGAGGGGAGGGGGTTTCTTGGGGTAGGGGACAAGAAATAGAGTAGGAATAGGAAAGAAAAAGAGGAAATGGAGTAGGACTAAAGTCCTACTAGGATTCCAAAAGGGGCGGCGGCGGCGGCCTCCTGGCGCCTGGCGCGCGCGGCGCGGGCGATGGCCTGGCTGGCCGGCTGCTGGCTGGGCCTTGGCCCAGGGCGATGGAAGATTTTTTTTTTCGGTTTCGCGCGCAGAAAAACACAGAAAAGAAAATCTAAATGAACTCAAAAAAATCTAAAGTAAATTTTCCCCAACTCCTAAAAATGAGTCAAACAAAATGAACTTTTCTCCGGGCCTAAAATGCAATTTTCGAAAACGCGCATTTTTCCCTATCCAAATAAAAGCAAACAAAACTCCGGCAAAACCAAAATTTGACTTATTCATTAAATCTTCATTTTTCCTAAATTTGGGAATGTCATATTATTCCTTCTCTTATATTTTTTTTAATATCGGAAAAATAATTGAAGATGAAATAAATAAATCAAATGATCCTCTTTTCAAATTTGAGAAAACTCTCAAATATGAAAATAACGAAATCTCCAACTCTCTCCGAAGGTCCTTGAGTTGCGTGAAATTTCTAGGATCGACCAAAATGCAAGAAAATATGATATGCATGATGATCTAATGCATAACATTCCAAATTGAAAATTTGGGATGTTACAAACCTACCCCCCTTAAGATGAATCTCGCCCTCGAGATTCGGGTTGGCTAGAAAATAGGTGAGGGTGGTCTTTGAGCAAATCTTCTTCTCTTTCCCAGGTGGCTTCATCCTCTGAGTGGTGGTTCCATTGAACTTTGCAAAACTTGATAACCTTGCTGCGAGTAACTCTGCTGGCATAATCGAGAATCTTGACTGGCTTCTCCTCATACGTTAAGTCGTCCTTCAACTGAATCGCTTCGAGTGGCACGGTATCTCTTAGCGGTACCTCCGCTATCTCGGTGTGACACTTCTTCAGCTGAGAAACATGGAATACATCATGAACTCCTGACAGTCCCTCTGGTAATTCCAACTTATAAGAGACTTCTCCCATACGTTGCAAGATCTTATACGGTCCAACGAAACACGGTGCTAATTTTCCCTTAACTCCAAAGCGCTTAAGTCCTCGAAGTGGGGATACTCGAAGATAAACTCTGTCTCCGGTTTCATAAACTGTCTCCTTGCGTTTTGAATCTGCGTAGCTCTTCTGCCTGGACTGGGCTACCTTGGGCCTATCGCGAATCAACTTAACTTTCTGTTCAGACTCCTTAATCAAATCTGGTCCAAAGAATTGACGGTCTCCAACTTCGTCCCATAACAACGGTGTCCTGCACCTCCTTCCGTATAAAGCTTCGAAAGGTGCCATCTTCAAACTGGTTTGGTAACTGTTGTTATAAGAAAACTCCGCATACGGCAAGTTATCATCCCAACTAGATCCATAATCTAGTGCACAAGCTCTCAGCATATCTTCCAAAATCTGATTGACTCTCTCGGTCTGTCCATCTGTCTACGGGTGAAAAGCTGTGCTAAACTCTAGTCTGGTTCCTAAAGTTTCATGCAACTGATTCCAAAACTTTGAGGTAAATTGGGTTCCTCTATCTGATACGATACTCCTTGGAACTCTATGCAAACAAATGATCCTAGTCATGTATATCTTTGCCAACTTAGCACTGGTGTAAGTGGTCTTAACTGGAATAAAATGTGCTACCTTTGTCAAACGATCAACTACTACCCATATCGAATCATAGCCTGCTTTTGTCCTGGGTAGTCCTGTGATAAAATCCATGCCTATCTTATCCCACTTCCATTTGGGTATTGGCAATGGTTGTAACAATCCTGCTGGCTTTTGATGCTCTGCCTTTACTCTCTGACATACGTCACAAACTGCTACATATGCTGCAATATCCTTCTTCATTCCGGTCCACCAGAATGTTTCCTTCAAATCCAAATACATCTTGGTATTCCCTGGGTGAATCGAATATGGTGAATCATGTGCCTCTTGCAAAATCAACTTCCTGATCTCCGGGTCATTGGGCACATAAACACGGTCCTCAAACCATAAGGTATCGTGCTCATCCTCACGAAATCCCTTTGCTTTTCCTTCGCTCAATTTCTCTTTTATAGAAGCAATCTCCTTGTCAGACTTCTGAGCTTCTCTGATTTTATCCATTAATGTTGACTGAATCTCCAATGCTGCTACATAGCCTCTCGGAACTATTTCCAAACATAGCTCACGAAGGTTTTCTGCTAACTCCTTTGGTACTTCTCTCGTCATTAGAGTATTGACATGGCTCTTACGGCTCAATGCGTCAGCTACTACATTAGCTTTTCCGGGATGGTAATGCAATCTCATGTCATAATCCTTGATGAGCTCCAACCATCTCCTTTGTCTGAGGTTCAACTCCTTCTGCGTGAATATGTACTTCAAACTCTTGTGATCCGTGTACACCTCACAATGATTTCCAATGAGGAAATGTCTCCACGTTTTCAATGCATGCACTACGGATGCTAACTCCAAATCATGCGTGGCATAATTCAACTCATGAGGCTTCAGTTGTCATGAAGCATACGAAACAACTCTTCCTTTCTGCATAAGCACTGCTCCAAGTCCTCGACGTGAAGCGTCGCAATACACCTCATAATCCTTGGTCTGATCTGGCAAAATCAATACTGGTGAGGTAACCAAGCGTTTCTTCAACTCCTGGAAACTAGCCTCACACTCCTTAGTCCATTTGAACTTAGTATCCTTCTTCAACAACTCCGTCATAGGCTTTGCAATCTTTGAAAAGTTCTCAATGAATCTCCGGTAGTATCCTGCGAGTCCAAGAAAACTCCGGATCTCTCCAAGTGTTGTTGGTGCTTCCCATTCGGTTACGGTCTCAACCTTTGTGGGGTCAACTGCTATACCTTCTCCGGATATAACATGTCCGAGGAATCCAACTTCCTTCAACCAAAACTCACATTTGCTGAATTTGGCGTATAACTGATGTTCCCTTAGTTTCTCCAAAACCAAACGCAAATGTTCCTTATGCTCCTCTTCATTCTTTGAATAAACCAGGATGTCATCAATGAACACTACGACGAACTTATCCCAAAAACTCCATAAACACTTTGTTCATCAGGTTCATAAAATAGGCAGGTGCGTTAGTCAATCCAAATGACATAACGGTATACTCATACAGTCCATATCTTGTGGTGAATGGGGTCTTAGGTATGTCCTGCTCTCGAATCTTCAATTGATGGTACCCTGATCGCAAATCGATCTTGGAAAACACTTTAGCTCCTTGCAACCGATCAAACAGATCATTAATCATTGGCAGTGGGTACTTATTCTTGATGGTTACTTCATTCAATCCACGGTAATCTACAACCATCCTTAATGTTCCATCCTTCTTTTCCACTAAAAGTACGGGTGATCCCCATGGCGAAGAACTTGGGCGAATGTAACCTTTATCCAATAACTCCTTAATCTGATTCTTAATTTCCACCAAATCCTTTGCTGGCATCCTATATGGTCTCTTTGATATTGGCCCAGTGCCTGGCAATAACTCAATCAAAAACTCAATGTCTCTATCCGGTGGCATGCCTGGCAATTCCTCAGGAAATACATCAGGAAAATCCTTTACCACTGATACTTCCTCCTGCACAACTCCTGATAAGGAATTTACTTGTGTCCTGTTTGGCACATGCCGGGATACATACTTGATCCTTCTTCCTTCTGGTGTGGTAAGCAAAATTGTCTTACTGGCGCAATCGATGTTTCCTCCATACATAGACAGCCAATCCATACCAAGAATCACATCCAGACCTTGGGATTCCAGAATAATTAAATCCGTTGGGAAAACATGCCTTCCTATACTTAATGGCACTTGAAAACATCCTTGTCTGGCCATGTACTCTGCTCCTGGTGAGCTTACTAGCATAGGTGTTTTAAGAATCCTAGTGGCAGGCTATACTTTTCCACAAATCCCCTTGAGATGTATGAATGCGATGCACCAGTATCAAAAAGAACGAGTGCAGTAAATGACTTAACCAAAAACTTACCTATTACTGCATCGGGATGATCTTCAACCTCCTCCACATTAACGTGGTTCACCTGTCCCCTATTGAAAGGGTTCGGCTTCTTCCCAGAGCTTCCATTGCCATTTCCATTCTGGCCTACAGGACATTCATTTGCATAATGCCCTGGCTTTGAACACTTATAGCAAGTGACGTGGCTCAGGTCCTTCTTGGCTGGGGTGGATGGGGTGGTCCGGTTCTGGCCATTACTTCCTCCATTCCCATTACCATTCTTGTTGCCATTATGGTTGTGCGAGCTACCTCCTCCATGGGTGTGCTGAAACTGAAATCCCGGTTTAGGGGCAAAACGGGGCTTCTGTTGGGCTCCAGAGTTATACTTCCCCTGTCCATACTTCCTCTTACGGTTCTCAATCTGCTGCTTCTTCCCTTCAATCATGATGGCATGATCTACCAACTCCTGGTAGTTGTTAAAACTCGCTACCATCAATTGCATGCTTAGTTCATCATTCAGTCCTTCCAGAAACTTCTCCTGCTTAGCGGCATCCGTAGCAACGTCATCTGGGGCATAACGTGCTAACTTGCTGAAATCATCAACGTACTGGCCAACTGTCCTTCCTCCTTGGCGTAAGTTGCGAAACTCACGCTTCTTCATGGCCATAGCTCCTGCTGAAACATGGGCAGTGCGGAAAGCTTGCTAAAACTGATCCCATGTGACAATGTCAATTGGGTAAGTGGCTGTGAAATTCTCCCACCATGCTGCCGCAGGTCCGTCAAGCTGATGTGCGGCAAACTTCACTTTCTCACCATCCGTGCATCCTGCAGTGGTCAACTCCCTTCCTATCTTGCGGAGCCAATCGTCTGCTACTATCGGCTCGGTGCTACTAGAAAACACTGGCGGATTCAGCCTAAGGAAACGGGCTAAGTGGTCAACAGGTGGTGGTGGTGGGTTGTTGTTGTTGTTCTGCTGGTTCTGGACTAACATCTGCATCAATTGATTCTGTTGCTGGATCAACTGAGTGAGCTCCGGTGGAAATCCATTGTCACATCTCGGAGGCATCTGAGGGTTTAGAAAAGATGAGAATTAAGAATAGAGGGGGTCTAAAGGGAAAACACTACCCATATGCACATGAGGCAAAAACACACAATTCACTTCAATCAATCAAACAAGGGCTTACAAACGATCTAAAGCTATCGCAAAAGTGCTTGACTATAATGTTTACATGGGGGAATACTACTACTATTTGGTGGTCATCTAGAAATTTGAACCGGTGGAAGACTCCATGATATCTGCTCCAGCTTCGTCTTCAAAGTCGGGTTCACTTGGATCCGAATCGGTGTCGTCGATGATGATGTAGTTGTCCGGACATGTGATGTACTCGTCTTCCTCCGTGGATGCTAACTTCCTCTTGAGTTCTTCAATCTCCTGCTTAAGATCGCAATTGTGTCTAGTAGAGCTACGATCTCGTCCATGTAGTCTTTGCGTGTAGACTTCAGTTCTCCTTCTAGCTCGATGATCCTTGCCTTTGCATTCTTCAACTCTATCATATCATTGCACATCTGGTCTCGTGGCGTCGAATGTGCTGGTTTAACTCCTGGATGAATGATGCAATGGATCTATCCTTCTTGGTGATGACTAACTCCCATTGTTCATCTCGGCGTCCGCAAATCTGGTAGATAGTGTCCTTGAGGTCTTCTTGGTAAACTTCTCCAATGCGTCCTATGGTGATATGAGCTGCCATGCTCTTTCCCAGATTCCAGGTTGGTGCATTGAAAACACTATCTATAGGCTTCGTGATTGGCGCGAATGTTCTTCCTGGAACGTGAGGTTGAATCTTCCAGCACTCCTCTTCAGGCAGAGTGGCGTTGAAGGTTCCCGTGAAGCTTGGCAATCCAATGTTCAGGTACTTGGTGACTTCCTTCAGGTGAAATCCAAATGGTGTGCCTTCATCCGGTTGAGCGTACTTAATCTTCGCGTGCGTCATCCTAAAAGAGTAGAAAAGATGAGGAGTTAGAAAATGAGAAGAGAATGGTGATCTATGGCTTTAACTTAGTGGTCGTGTCCTACAGTCAGCGTGTGCTCTGATACCATTCTCTATAGCGACCCGACCCGAATGGATCAAGCGCTCTGTGCTCAGGTGTCATCCCTGGATCAGTAATGCTGACACCACACAGTACATCGAAGGATTTATAGCAAAGTGTCAATCACACACTTATTACATCGTTGTCTCAAAGAGAACTTATTACAATAAATATGGCTTAAGGCCATCTAGTGTCGATAACAGCGGAAGACTCGGAAGATAAATGGGTCCATCAACTCCAACGGCATCACTGAGTATAGAACCACGACCTAAAAGCACCTTACTCGTCATCTGAAAAGTCTGCAACATGAGAAGTTGCAGCCCGAAAACGGGTCAGCACATGGAATATGCTGGCAATGTAACACATAGAGAGTAATGGAATGAAACAGCTATACTATATGCATATATGGCTGGTGGAAAGCTCTATGGTTACAGTTTTTGCGTAAAGCCAATTTTTCCCTACTGCAAAGGAATAAATTTATTTAACTATCATGGTGGTTGTGAAACATCGAGAATGGTTGACAGCATTCCGATCCCAATTAAGTGAACAATTAAAACCCAACAACATTAATTAGAAGTAACATGTTGAGATTCACATGATATTCAAGTACTAGATACTCAAGATGTCCATGACCGGGGACATGGCTAATCATGATTAGTTTGTACACTCTGCAGAGGTTTGCGCACTTTTCCCCACAAGACTCGATCGCCTCCGTTTGGTTTCTCGCACTACAGGGTGTTTGAGAAGACGGATGACCGAGACATAGTCTTTCAGAAGCGCTAGCACCTTACGATCGGGTAGACCGGTACACCTACATCCCCTACATCTGCTAGTCTACCACTGTAAGAGTTCGCACAACTTAGTCAACTATGCCAGAGCCCATAATGGCTTGTGGCTGCACACGGAAGTTTCTAGCATGAAAGATCTTATGATCCCTTTGAGCCTGGGTGGCGGTCCAAAATAAAACAGGCAAGTCCTGATAGACATCAGGTGCCTCAATCCACCCAGATGTGTATTTAAGTTGCCACCTTAGATAAACCATTAATTAACAATACTCACATCTGTCATGGATATCACTCACCCAATCCACGTCTACTAGCATAGCATGGCATAAAAGCAAACGTAGAAGTAACTCCCAAAGGTTTCATAATAAATAGGTAATAGGTACTACCTCATCTACTACCCATCCCACAATTTAATTAGATCCTAATCATGCAATGTGTGAGGATTGGTCTAATGCAATAAAACATGGGTTGTAGAAAAGGTATGATCAAAGTGTTAGTTGCCTTGGTGATGATCCGCGAGACCTAGGGTTTCGAAGTAACAAGCGGCGCAATCCGGGTGATCTATCGCAGACAAACAACA
The DNA here is from genome assembly GCF_056163025.1 of Triticum urartu. Lineage (NCBI taxonomy): Eukaryota > Viridiplantae > Streptophyta > Magnoliopsida > Poales > Poaceae > Triticum > Triticum urartu. The sequence continues at coordinate 113,112,592 of NC_141879.1, forward strand.
AGCACACAATAAGTACTCATCTAATGCACACGTAAAACTCGAACAAGAGAACGAACCAGAAAGTTCAACTTAAGAACTCCGGTTGCAAAGAAAGAATGAACCGAACAAAGAAACAGAAAACAAACGGCGGAAGAAAACAACTCGGTTATAGCAAGTTGAAACTAGGTCAAATTTTACCGGGGCAAAAACTTGTTTAAGTTGATTAGACGGAACGGCGGTTTCGAAACGAAACTCCAAGCGTTTGAATCACCTGATTCCGATAAACGAGCGAGAAGAAAGACTAGAACGAAGATCGGATCTGAGATCACGATCGCGGAATAAATCCGACAAAATAGAAAACGAATAACGGCTAAACGAGCGGACGTCGTTAACCGGGAACAATCGGTGATCACATTCGTTGGGACGAACGGTCTGATAGAAGAACGAAAACCGATCTAGGGTTTTTGGAAAAGAAAACCGAAACAAAAACCGGAAAAGAAACGGAAGAGAAAACAGAACGGTTCTTTTAGGAAAAACCGGACCGGGGAAGAAAAAGAAAGGCGCGGCTGCCTTGGGAGGAAGGCTCCGGGCGGCGGCGGCTACTAGGCGGCGGCGGCGGCTTGGCGGCGGCGGCTAAGGGCGGCGGCGGCTTGGGGCTGCGCGCTGCTGCTTGCTGCGGCTTAGGAGGAGAGAGGTTTGGGTTTTTGATGTGAGGAGAGGGGGGGTAGAGGGGTATTTATATTGGTGAGGGGAGAGGGTTTCTTGGGGTAGGGGACAAGAAATAGAGTAGGAATAGGAAAGAAAAAGAGGAAACGGAGTAGGACTAAAGTCCTACTAGGACTCCAAAAGGGGCGGCAGCGGCGGCCTCCTGGCGCCTGGTGCGTGCGGCGCGGGCGATGGCCTGGCCGGCCGGCTGCTGGCTGGGCCTTGGCCCAGGGCGCTGCAAGATTTTTTTTTCGGTTTCGCGCGCAGAAAAACACAGAAAAGAAAATCTAAACGAACTCAAAAAAATCTAAAGTAAATTTCCCCCGACTCCTAAAAATGAGTCGAACAAAATGAACTTTTCTCCGGGCCTAAAATGCAATTTTCGAAAACGCGCATTTTTCCCTATCCAAATAAAAGCAAACAAAACTCCGGCAAAACCAAAATTTGACTTATTCATTAAATCTTCATTTTTCCTAAATTTGGGAAGTCATATTATTCCTTCTCTTATATTTTTTTTAATATCGGAAAAATAATTGAAGATGAAATAAATAAATCAAATGATCCTCTTTTCAAATTTGAGAAAACTCTCAAATATGAAAATAACGAAATCTCCAACTCTCTCCGAAGGTCCTTGAGTTGCGTGAAATTTCTAGGATCGACCAAAATGCAAGAAAATATGATATGCATGATGATCTAATGCATAACATTCCAAATTGAAAATTTGGGATGTTACAGATCCGCACCAGAGTGGTATGGTAATCCTGTTCTGGAGGTCATGTTACTTGACCATGACGAACCTATGAACTATGAAGAAGCGATGATGAGCCGAGATTTCGCAAAATGGCTTGAGGCCATGAAACTTGAGATGGGATCCATGTATGAGAACAAAGTGTGTACTTTGGTTGACTTGCCCGATGATCGGCAAGCCATAGAGATTAAATGGATCTTCAAGAAGAAGACTGACTCTGACGGTAATGTTACTGTCTACAAAGCTCGACTTGTTGCGAAAGGTTTTTGGTAAGTTCAAGGAGTTGACTACGATGAGACCTTCTCACTGAAACGTCCATTTTGCATCATGCTTTTATATCGATATTTATTGCATTATTGGCTGTTATTACACATTATGTCACAATACTTATGCCTATTCTCTCTTATTTTTCTAGGTTTACATAAAGAGGGAGAATGCCAGTAGCTGGGATTCTGGGCTGGAAAAGGAGCAAATATTAGAGATCTATTCTGCACAGCTCCAAAAGCCCTGAAACTTCATGGATGACGTTTTCAGAATATATAAAAATACTCAGTGGAAGAAGTTCACCAGGGGGCCACCAAATCTAGAGTGGAGTGGGGGCGCATCCTACCCCCCTGGGCATGCCCCCTACCTCGTGGGCCCCCTGGTGGCCCTCCGGTGGCCATCTTCTACTATATGAAGTCTTTCGATGGGAAAAAATCAGAAGCAATCTTCTCGGACGAAACTCCGCCGCCACAAGGCGGAACCTTGGCGGAACCAATCTAGGGCTCTGGCGGAGCTGTTCTGTTGGGGAAACTTCCCTCCGGGAGGGGGAAATCATCGCCATCATCATCACCAACGCTCCTCTCATCGGGAGAGGGCAATCTCCATCAACATCTTCATCAGCACCATCTCCTCTCAAAACCCTAGTTCATCTCTTGTATCCAATTATTTTCTCCAAGTCCGGGATTGGTGCTAGTAGTGTTAATTACTCCTTGTAGTTGATGCTAGTTGGTTTATTTGGTGGAAGATCATATGTTCAGATCATATATGCATATTAATACCCCTCTGATTATGAACATGTTTATGCTTTGTGAGTAGTTATGTTTGTTCCTGAGGACATGGGAGAAGTCTTGCTATTAGTAGTCATGTGAATTTGGTATTCGTTTGATATTTTGATGAGATGTATGCTGTCTCTCCTCTAGTGGTGTTATGTGAACGTCGACTACATGACACTTCACCATTGTTTAGGCCTAGAGGAAGGCATTGGGGAGTAATAAGTAGATGATGAGTTTCTAGAGTGACAGAAGCTTAAACCCTAGTTTATGCGTTGCTTCTCTAGGGGTTGATTTGGATCCATATGTTTCATGCTATGGTTAGGTTTACCTTAATACTTTTGTTGTAGTTGTGGATGCTTGGAATAGAGATTAATCATAAGTGGGATGCTTGTCCAAGTAAGGACAGTACCCAAGCACCGGTCCACCCACATATCATATTATCAAAGTACCGAACACGAATCATATGAGCGTGATGAAAACTAGCTTGACGATATTCCCATGTGTCCTCGGGAGCACTTTCCTCTATATAAGAGTTTGTCCAGGCTTGTCCTTTGCTACAAAAAGGATTGGGCCACCTTTCTGGACTTTATTTACTTTTGTTACTTGTTGCTTGTTACAAATTATCTCATCACAAAACTATCTGTTACCACTTATTTCAGTACTTGCAGACAATACCTTGCTGGAAACTGCTTATCATTTCCTTCTGCTCCTCGTTGGGTTCGACACTCTTACTTATCGAAAGGACTACAATAGATCCCCTATACTTGTTGGTCATCAAGACTCTTTTCTGGTGCTGTTGTCGGGGAGTGAAGCGCCTTTGGTAGGTGGAATTTGGTAAGGAAAAATTTATATAGTGTGCTGAAATTTACTGTCACTTGTTAGTATGGAAAGTAATCCTCTGAGGGGCTTGTTCGGGGTATCTTCACCCCGACCAGTAGAGCAAAGAGTTGCTCCTCAACCTACTGAACCTACTGAAAATGAAAATGTCTGCTTTGAAATTCCTTCGGGTATGATAGAAAATCTGCTAGCTAATCCTTTTGTAGGAGATGGAACAAAGCATCCTGATGAGCACTTAATATATGTGGACGAAGTTTGTGGATTATTTAAGCTTGCAGGTGTACCCGGAGATGTTGTTAAGAAGAAGGTCTTCCCTTTATCTTTGAAGGGGGGGGTGCATTGACATGGTATAGGCTATGTGATGATATCGGGTCTTGGAATTACAAACGGTTGAAATTGGAATTTCATCAGAAGTTTTATCCTATGCATCTTGTTCATCGTGATCGCAATTATATATATAATTTTTGGCCTCGCGAAGGAGAAAGCATCGCTCAAGCTTGGGGGATGCTTAAATCAATGTTATATTCATGCCCCAATCATGAGCTCTCAATAGAAATGATTATTCAAAATTTATATGCTCGGCTTTCTGATAACGATCGCACCATGCTCGATACTTCTTGTGCTGGCTCTTTTATGATGAAGACTATTGAATTCAAATGGGATTTATTGGAAAGAATTAAACTCAACTCTGAAGATTGGGACCTCGACGAAGGTAAGGAGTCAGGTACGACACCTAAGTTTGATTGTGTTAAATCTTTTATGGATACCAATGTTTTCCGTAAAGTTAGCACTAAATATGGACTTGACTCTGAGATAGTAGCTTCTTTGTGTGAATCTTTTGCTACTTATGTTGATCTCCCCAAGGAGAAGTGGTTTAAATATCATCCTCCCATAGAAGTAAAAGTAGCTACACCTATTAAAGTTGAAGAAAAGATTGTCACTTATAATGATCCTATTGTTCCTACTGCTTATGTTGAGAAACCACCTTTCCCTGTTAGGATAAAGGATCATGCTAAAGCTTCAATAGTGGTTCGTAAAAGCAATATTAAAACATATACACCTCCTGAGCAAGATAAAGTTGAACCTAACATTGCTATTGTTAAAGATCTGTTGTCTGATAATATTGATGGGCATGTTATTCATTTCTGTGATGAAACTGCTAGAATTGCTAAACCTTGTGCTAAAGATAAACCTAGACCTGTGGTAGGCATGCCTGTTATTTCTGTTAAAATAGGAGATCATTGTTATCATGGCTTATGTGATATGGGTGCCAGTGCTAGTGCAATACCTATTAGCCTTTATAGAGAAATTATGCATGATATTGCACCTGTTGAGTTAGAAGATATTGGTGTCACAATTAAACTTGCCAATAGAGTTACTATTTCACCAATGGGAATTGTTAGAGATGTTGAAGTCTTGTGTGGGAAAACTAAATATCCTGCTGATTTTCTTGTTCTTGGTTCCCCAAAAGATAGCTTTTGTCCCATTATATTTGGTAGACCCTTCTTGAACACTGTTAATGCTACCATATATTGCAAAAGGGATGTTGTTACTATCGGTTTAGATGATATAACTCATGAACTGAATTTCTCTAAGCTTAGTAGACAACACCGTGATGAAGAATTGCCTAGTAAGGATGAAATTATTGGTATTGCTTCTATTGCCGTACCTCCTAGTGATCCTTTAGAACATTACTTGCTAGACCATGAGAATGAAATGTTTATGAATGAAAGAAGGGAAATAGATGAAGTATTCTTTAAACAGGAACCTATTCTGAAAAAGAATTTACCTGTTGAAATCTTAGGGGATCCTCCTCCACCCAAGGGTGATCCCGTGTTTGAGCTTAAACCGTTGCCTAATACTCTTAAATATGCTTATCTCGATGAGAAAAAGATATATCATGTTATTATTAGCGCTGACCTTTCAGAGCATGAAGAAGAGAGATTATTGAAAACTCTAAAGAAGCACCATGCTACAATTGGGTATACCATTGATGATCTTAAGGGCATTAGTCCCACTCTATGTCAACATAAAATAAATTTGGAAGAAGATGCTAAACTAGTTCGTGATCATCAATGACGGCTGAATCCTAAAATGAAAGAAGTGGTAAGAAAAGAGATACTAAAGCTCCTTGAGGCAGGTATAATCTATCTCGTTGCTGATAGTCAGTGGGTAAGTCCTGTCCATTGTGTCCCTAAGAAGGGAGGTATTACTATTGTTCCTAATGATAAAGATGAATTGATTCCTCAAAGAATTATTACAGGTTATAGGATGGTAATTAATTTCCGCAAATTAAATAAGGCCACTAAATAGGATAATTACCCCTTACCTTTTATCGATCAAATGCTAGAAAGATTATCCAAACATACACATTTTTGCTTTCTAGATGGTTATTCTAGTTTTTCTCAAATACCTGTGTCGGCCAAAGATTAATCAAAGACTACATTTACTTGCCCTTTTGGTACTTTTGCTTATAGACATATGCCTTTTGGTTTATGTAATGCACCTGCTACCTTTCAAAGATGCATGATGGCTATATTCTCTGACTTTTGTGAAAAGATTTTTGAGGTTTTCATGGACGATTTTTCTGTCTATGGATATTCTTTTGATGACTGCTTAAGCAACCTTGATCGAGTTTTGCAGAGATGTGAAGAAACTAATCTTGTCTTCAATTGGGGAAAGTGCCACTTTATGGTTAATGAAGGTATTGTCTTGGGGAATAAAGTTTCTGAAAGAGGTATCGAAGTTGATAAAGCCAAGGTTGATGCTATTGAAAAGATACCATGCCCCAAGGACATTAAAGGTATAAGAAGTTTTCTTGGTCACGCCGGATTTTATAGGAGGTTCATTAAGGATTTCTCAAAAATCTCTCGTCCTCTAACTAATTTATTACAAAAATACATACCATTTGTCTTTGATGATGATTGTGTAAAAGCATTTGAAATACTTAAGAAAGCATTAATCTCTGCACCTATTGTTCAGCCACCTGATTGGAATTTACACTTGGAAATTATGTGTGATGCTAGTGATTATGCTGTTCTAGGGCAAAGAGTTGATAAGAAATTAAATGTTATTCAATATGCTAGCAAAACCCTAGACAATGCTCAAAGAAATTATGCTACTACTGAAAAAGAATTCTTAGCAGTTGTATTTGCTTGTGATAAGTTCAGACCTTATATTGTTGATTCTAAAGTAACTATTCAAACTGATCATGCTACTATTAAATATCTTATGGAAAAGAAAGATGCTAAACCTAGACTTATTAGATGGGTTCTCTTGCTACAAGAATTTGACTTATATATTGTTGATAGAAAGGGAGCTGAGAACCCCGTTGCAGACAACTTGTCTAGGTTAGAAAATGTGCTTGATGACCCACTACCTATTGATGATAGCTTTCCTGATGAGCAATTAAATGTCATAAATACCTCTCATACTGCTCCATGGTATGCTGATTATGCTAATTACATTGTTGCTAAATTCATACCACCTAGTTTCACATACCAGCAAAAGAAAAAATTCTTCTATGATTTGAGGCATTACTTTTGGGATGACCCTCATCTTTATAAAGAAGGAGTAGATGGTTTTATTAGACGTTGTGTACCTGAGCATGAATAGGAACAGATCCTACGCAAGTGTCACTACGAAGCTTATGGAGGACACCATGCTGGAGATAGAACTGCACATAAGGTATTGCAATCTGGTTTTTGTTGGCCTACTCTCTTCAAGGATGCCTGTAAGTTTGTCTTATCTTGTGATGAATGTCAAAGAATTGGTAATATTAGTAGACGTCAGGAAATTCCTATGAATTATTCACTTGTTATTGAACCATTTGATGTTTGGGGCTTTGACTATATGGGGCCTTTTCCTTCCTCTAATGGATATACGTATATTTTAGTTGCTGTTGATTATGTTACTAAGTGGGTGGAAACTATTCCAACTAGTAGTGCTGATCATAACACCTCTGTTAAGATGCTTACAGAAGTTATTTTTCCAAGATTTGGAGTCCCTAGATATTTAATGACTGATGGTGGTTCACATTTTATTCATGGTGCTTTCCGTAAAATGCTTGCTAAATATTATGTTAATCATAGAATTGCATCTCCTTATCACCCTCAGTCTAGTGGTCAAGTAGAATTGAGTAATAGACAACTCAAATTAATTTTTCAAAAGACTGTTAATAGATCTAGAAAGAATTGGTCTAAGAAACTTGATGATGCATTATGGGCCTATAGAACTGCATATAAAAATCGTATGGGTATGTATCTGTATAAAATGGTTTATGGAAAAGCATGTCATTTACCTCTCGAACTAGAACACAAGGCATATTGTGCTATTAAAGAAGTCAATTATGATTTTAAACTTGCCGGTGAGAAGAGGTTATTTGATATTAGCTCACTCGATGAATGGAGAACCCAAGCCTACGAAAATGCCAAGTTGTTTAATGAAAAAGTTAAAAGATGGCATGATGAAAGGATACAAAAGCGTGAGTTTAATGTAGGTGATTATGTATTGCTATACAACTCTCATTTAAGATTGTTTGCAGGAAAACTTCTCTCTAAATGGGAAGGTCCTTACGTTATCGAGGAGGTCTATTGTTTCAGTGCCATAAAAATCAACAACTTCGAAGGCACAGATCTGAAGGTGGTGAACGGTCAAAGAATCAAACATTATATCACAGGTAATCCCATAAATGTTGAAACCAATGGTATTGAAATCATAACCCCGGAGGAATACATAAGGGACACTTTCCGGAATGTTTCAGACTCCGAAAAGGAATAGGTATGTGGTATGGTAAGTAAACCGACTCCAAAATAGTTTTTAAGGCAATATTTCTCCGTTTTGGAATATTTAGAAAAATAAAAAATAAGTAGCAGTCCGAGAAGGACACGAGGGCTCCACGAGGGTGGAGGGCGCGCCCTACCCCTTGGGCATGCCCCCTACCTCGTGGGCACCTCGTGTGCTCTCTGGACTTTGTTTTCTTACACGACACGTATTTTGGTTGGTAAAAATTCATTATATAATCTCCCGGAGGTTTTGACTCCCGTATCACGCAATTACCCTTTGTTTGTGTTGGGGACTATTGCTACTACAGATTAGAGCAGGATGTCTTCGCAAGAGTCAGTTGGTGAGAGCTGTGTGTCTCATCCGGCGCTGAGATCAATGACAAACAACAATGTTGACCTCTTTGGGCCAGCAATGGAGGAAGAGATGGAGGCCGAATTGAAGAGGATAGATGCCATGGAGGAGGATCAAGAAGTCACTTCCTGCTTCCGAGCTGGATTCACAATGGGAGAACAACAGAGCTCGGCTATTCCAAACTCGGTTATCCCTTCCAATGTTAGATTTCTTTCTTATGAGAATATGAAAAAGAGTGTCACTGGTTCTCCCGCAGCTATGCAGCACCAGTGGGTGCAGGGAGCTTTGGCTATTACAGGAAAACTCCGAAAGGAAATAATGGACCTCAAGCAGCAAGTTAATAAGCTCGAGGAGGAGAATCGTATCCTGAGGAGCATCATCGCCAAGAACATCACATCACCACCCCCGAAAAGAGAGACATAATCACATGGGTATGGGCACTCCCCTTGGCAACTGCCAAGCTTGGGGGAGTGCCCCGGTATCGTATCACCATCACTTTTACCTTTACCGTTTTTCTTAGTTCGATCCTTTTGGTAATATCTTGATCTAGTAGAATAAAAGTTTTTTTAGTATGATCTAGTTGTGAGTTTTGCTTTATAATCCTTATATGTAATCGAGTCCGTGAGCTATATATAATAAATATTAGTGTTGAGTCAAGGGCTTGATTATTTTGCCATGATCCAAAGGGAATAAAAGAAAAGAGAAAGGAATAAAAAGAAACAAAGAGATCATATGGATCTCATGGAGAGTAATGAGCTCACATAGAAAAAGTATGTTGAATAAAAGTTGTTGAGAGTTGACAAACATAGTTTTGGTCATCGTTGCAATTAATAGGAAGTAATAAAGAAAGAGAGGTCTTCACACATAGATACACTATCTTGGACATCTTTTATGATTGTGAGCACTCATTAAAATATGACATGCTAAAGAGTTGATGTTGGACAAGGAAGACAATGTAATGGGTTATGTTTTCTTACATCTGAGATAAATTATATTGTCATGGATCGTCTAACATGGTTTAGCTTGCCTTTCCCCCTCATGCTAGCCAAAATTCATTGCACCAAGTAGAGATACTCCTTGTGCTTCCAAATACCCTTAAACCAGTTTTGCCATGAGAGTCCACTATACCTACCTATGACTTGAGTAAGATCCTCCAAGTAAGTTGTCATCGGTGCAAGCAATAAAAATTGCTCTCTAAATATGTATGACTTATTAGTGTGGGAGAAATAAGCTTTATACGATCGTGTGATATGGAAGAAACAGAAGTGACAGACTGCATAATAAAGGTCCATATTACAAGTGGCAATATAAAGTGACGTTCTTTCGCATTAAGATTTTGTGCATCCAACTATAAAAGCGCATGACAACCTCTGCTTCCCTCTACGAAGGGCCTATCTTTTACTTTTATCTCCTACCCTGCATAAGAGTCATGGTGATCTTCACCTTTCCTTTTTACATTTTATCCTTTGGCAAGCACAGTATGTTGGAAAGATCTTGGTATATATGGCTAATTGGATGTGAGTTTTCATGAACTATTATTGTTGAAATTACCCTTGAGGTAAAACGTTGGGAGGCAAAACTATAAGCCCCTATCTTTCTCTGTGTCCGATCAAAACTCCATACCTATAAGTATTGCGTGAGTGTCAGCAATTGTGAAACACTATATGATAGTTGAGTATGTGGACTTGCTGAAAAGCTCTTATATGTTGACTCTTTCCTATGTTATGATAAATTGCAATTACTCCAATGACTGAGATTATAGTTTGTTAGTTGTCAATGAAGTTTATGATTCATACTTGAAATTGTGATTGAAATTATTACTCTAGCATGAGAAATTATATGACAAGAATTATATAAGTTGCTGTTCTAAGAATGATCATGATGCCCTCATGTTCGTATTTTATTTTTATCGACACCTCTATCACTAAACATGTGGACATATTTTTTCAATTTCGGCTTTCGTTTGAGGACAAGCGAGGTCTAAGCTTGGGGGAGTTGATACGTCCATTTTGCATCATGCTTTTATATCGATATTTATTGCATTATTGGATATTATTACACATTATGTCACAATACTTATGCCTATTCTCTCTTATTTTACAAGGTTTACATAAAGAGGGAGAATGCCGGCAGCTGGGATTCTGGGTTGGAAAATGAGCAAATATTAGAGTCCTATTCTGCACAGCTCCAAAAGTCCTGAAACTTTACGGAAGACGTTTTCAGACGATATAAAAAATACTCAGTGTAAGAAGTTCACCAGGGGGCTACACCTAGCCCACGAGGGTGGGGGGCGCGCCGTACCCCCCTGGGCGCGCCCCCTACCTCGTGGGCCCCCTGGTGGCCCTCTGGTGGCCATCTTCTGCTATATGAATTCTTTCAATGGGAAAAAAATCAGAAGCCATCTTCTCGGACGAAACTCCGCCACCACGAGGCGGAACCAATCTAGGGCTCTGGCGGAGCTGTTCTGCCGGGGAAACTTCCCTCCGGGAGGGGGAAATCATCGCCATCGTCATCACCAATGCTCCTCTCATCGGGAGAGGGCAATCTCCATCAACATCTTCATCAGCACCATCTCCTCTCAAAACCCTAGTTCATCTCTTGTATCCAATTCTTGTCTCCATGTTCGGGATTGGTGCTAGTAGGTTGCTTGTAGTGTTAATTACTTCTTGTAGTTGATGCTAGTTGGTTTATTTGGTGGAAGATCATATGTTCAGATCCTATATGCATATTAATACCCCTCTGGTTATGAACATGTTTATGCTTTGTGAGTAGTTACGTTTGTTCCTGAGGTCATGGGAGAAGTCTTGGTATTAGTAGTCATGTGAATTTGGTATTCGTTCGATATTTTGATGAGATGTATGTTGTCTCTCCTCTAGTGGTGTTGTGTGAACATCGACTACATGACACTTCACCATTGTTTGGGCCTAGAGGAAGGCATTGGGGAGTAATAAGTAGATGATGGGTTGCTAGAGTGACAGAAGCTTAAACCCTAGTTTATGTGTTGCTTCGCTAGGGGCTGATTTGGATCCATATGTTTCTTGCTATGGTTAGGTTTACCTTAATACTTTTGTTGTAGTTGCGAATGCCTGCAATAGAGGTTAATCATAAGTGGGATGCTTGTCCAAGTAAGGACAATACCCAAGCACCGGTCCACCCACATATAAGATTATCAAAGTATCAAACACGAATCATATGAGCGTGATGAAAACTAGCTTGACGATATTCCCATGTGTCCTCGAGAGCGCTTTTCTCTATATAAGAGTTTGTCTAGGCTTGTCCTTTGCTACAAAAAGGATTGGGCCACCTTGCTGCACTTTATTTACTTTTGTTACTAGTTGCTCGTTACAAATTATCTTATCACAAAACTATCTGTTACCACTTATTTCGGTACTTGCAGAGAATACGTTGCTAGAAACCGCTTATCATTTCCTTCTGCTCCTCATTGGGTTCGACACTCTTACTTATCGAAAGGACTACGATGGATACCCTATACTTGTGGGTCATCAGTCACTAGTAGCGATGCTTTGGTCCGTTTGAATCATGTTAGCAATTGCTGCATTTTATGATTATGAAATTTGGCAAATGGATGTCAAAACTGCATTCCTTAATGGATATCTTAAAGAAGAATTGTATATGCTGCAACCGGAAGGTTTTGTCGATCCAAAATGTGCTAACAAAGTTTGCAAGCTCCAGCGATCCATTTATGGACTTGTGCAAGCATCTTGGAGTTGGAATGTACGCTCTGATAGTGTGATGAAAGCATATGGTTTTATACAGACTTTTGGAGAAGCCTGTATTTACAAGAAAGTGAGTGGGAGCTCTGTAGCATTTCTGATATTATATGTGGGCGACATAGTGTTGATCGGAAATGATACTGAATTTCTGAATAGCATAAAAGAATACTTGAATAAGAATTTTTTAATGAAAGACCTCGGTGAAGCTGCTTATATATTGGGCATCAAGATCTATAGAGATAGATCAAGACGCTTAATTGGACTTTCAAAAAGCACATACCATGATAAAATTTTGAAGAAGTTCAAAATGGATCAAGCAAAGAAAGGATTCTTGCTTGTGTTACAAGGTGTGAAGTTGAGTCAGACTCAATGCCCGACCACTGTAGAAGATAGAGAGAAAATGAAAGTCATTCCCTATGCCTCAGCCATAGGTTCTATCATGTATGCCATGCTGTGTACCAGACCTGATGTGTGCCTTGCGATTAGTTTAAAAGGAAGGTAACAAAGTAATCCTGTAGTGGGTCACTGAACAGTGGTCAAGAACATCCTGATACATATTTTTATTGAATGGTGGAGCTGTCAGTTAGTGCAGTTCTAAGAAGAGTGTCGTAGCAGGATCTACGTGTGAAGCGGAATATATAGCTGCTTCGGAAGCAGCAAATGAAGGAGTCTGGATGAAGGAGTTCATATCCGATCTAGGTGTAATACCTAGTGCATTGGTCCACTGAAAATCTTTTGTGACAATACTGGTGCAATTGCCTTGGCAAAGGAATCCATATTTCACAAGAGAACCAAGCACATCAAGAGACGCCTAAATTCCATCCGCGATCAAGTCAAGGAGGGAGACATAGATATTTTCAAGATACATACGGATCTGAATGTTGCAGACCCGTTGACTAAGCTTCTCTCACGAGCAAAACATGATCAGCACCAAGACTCCATGGGTGTTAGAATCATTACTGTGTAATCTAGATTATTGACTCTAGTGTGATACGTCTCTAATGTATCTATAATTTTTGATTGTTCCATTCTATTATATTATCTGTTTTGGATGTTTATGGGCTTTATTATGCACTTTTATATTATTTTTTAGACTAACCTATTAACTGCAAGCCTAGTGCAAATTGCTGTTTTTTTTCCTATTTTAGTGTTTCGCAGAAAAGGAATATCAAACAGAATCCAAACGGAATGAAACCTTCACACGGATCTTTTTTGGAACAAACGCAATCCAGGAGACTTGGAGTGGACATCAAGGAAGCAGCGAGGTGGCCACGAGGTAGGGCGGCGCGGCCCCCACCCTCGCGGGCCCCTCGCAGCTCCATCGACCTACTTCTTTCGCCTATATATACTCTCATACCTTGAAAACATCGAGGGGAGCCACGAAACCACTTTTCCACCGCCGTAACCTTCTGTACGCGTGAGACCCATCTGGAGACCTTTTCCGGTGATCTGCCGGAGGGGGATTCGATCACGGAGGGCTTCTACATCAACACCATAGCCTCTCTGATGATGTGTGAGTAGTTTACCATAGTTATTAGCTAGATGGCTTCTTCTCTCTCTTTGGATGTCAATAAAAAGTTCTCCTCCATGATCTTGGAGATCTGTTCGATGTAATTATTTTTGTGGTATGTTTGCCGAGATCTGATGAATTGCGGTATCTTTGCAAGTCTCTTCGAATTACCTGTTTGGTTTGGCCTACTAGATTGATCTTTCTTGCAATGGGAGAAGTGCTTAGCTTTGGGTTCAATCTTGCGGTGTCCCTTCCCAGTTACAATAGGGGAAGCAAGGCACGTATTGTATTGTTGCCATCGAGGATAAAAAGATGGGGTTTATATCATATTGCTTGAGTTTATCCCTCTACATCATGGCATCTTGCCTAATGCATTACTCTATTCTCTTGAACTTAATACTCTAGATGCATGCTGGATAGAGGTTGATGTGTGGAGTAATAGTTGTAGATATAGAACCGTTTCGGTCTACTTGACACAGACGTGATGCCTATGTTCATGATCATGCCTAGACATCATCATAACTATGAGCTTTTCTATCAATTGCTCGGCAGTAATTTGTTCACCCACCGTAATATATGCTATCTTGAGAGAAGCCACTAGTGAAACCTATGGCCCCTGGGTATACTTTACATCATATAAGTTTCTGATATACAATCCTAGTTTACTATTTATTTTGCAATCTTTACTTTTCAATCTATACAAACAAAAATACCAAAAATATTTATCTTATTATCTCTATCAGATCTCACTTTAGTAAGTTGACCGTGAAGGGATTGACAACCCCTTTATTGCATTGGTTGTGAGGTTCTTGATTTTTTGTGCAGGTACTAGGTGACTTGCGTGTAGTCTCCTACTAGATTGATACCTTGGTTCTCAAAAACTGAGGGAGATACTTACGCTACTTTGTTCCATCACCCTTTCCTCTTCAAGGGAAACCAACGAATGCTCAAGAGGTAGCAAGAAGGATTTCCGGCGCCGTCTCCGGGGAGATCTACGCCAAGTCAAGACATACCAAGTACCCATCACAAACTCTTATCCACCGCATCACATTATTTGCCATTTGCCTCTCGTTTTGCTCTCCCCCACTTCACCCTTGTCGTTTTATTCACCTCTTTTTCGTTTGCCTTTTTTCCATTTGCCTTCTTTCGCTTTCCTCTTGTGTGACTAAATTATGTGACTTTTCCAATACCAACAATAATGATTTTATTAGCACTCACTACTGGAATCAGCTTCTTTGCCGTCTGCCATGGCAGACAGCAAAGGCATACATCCCGGACGGCAAACACCTTTGCCGTCAGCCAGCAAATGTTAAACTGTCCGGCTGAACACGTGCCAGCAAATACCTTCTTTGTCATCCGCTTCCTTGAAACGGATTGCAAAGGATTGTGCCATCTGCCATCCAAGGCCAGCAGACGGCAAAGATAACGGACGACAGTGGGGTGGGGTGAGAGCCGTTAGCGGGTTAACACCGCTCTTTTGCCGTCCGCTGATAGACGGCAAAGAGCTCAACTCGGCCAGCACTGAGAAGCTGCCACGTGTCCAGTTATGTCATCCGCCAGAAGACGCCAAAGAGGTTTGAATCTTTGTCGTCTGCTGGTGGATGACATAGCTGGCCACTTTGCCGTCCTCCAGCAGACGGCAAAGTGACCAAATAGGCAGCCAGTGTTCCCAGTTTGTACAGGTAGCTGCCATGTGTCCTCTTTGCCGTCTACTACCAGACGGCAAAGAGGCTATATATTCCCGTTTTTTTTAATCCATTTAATTTCACAGTAATTCACACACAGATATACACATATATTTTTATTTCACAGGCACAACAGACATATGATGTATCCAACACATAGCTCATCCATGACAACATACATACATAAGAAACATAGTTCCATCCATACATATTACAATAATATCACAATGTTCATCCAACACATTGTTCCATGCATCCATATAACAAGTTCCACATTTTTCATCGATACAAACAAAAAGAAGAACAGGGAAACAAGCACTCCATCCATGCAAGCTTCCATATAGTGAATTAAATCTGGAAAATGGGAAACAAGAAAGTTAGAAGAAGAAGACTAGAATCAGAAGAAGAAGAAGACTAGAATCAGAAGAAGAAGAAGACTAGAAGAAGAAGATTCATCATCATCATCTTCTTCTTCTTCTTTTCTTCCTATTCCTTCTTTCCTTCCTCTTCCTTGATTTTCTTCATCTTATTATGTCATTTGTGGACTAAATAGGCTGAATTATGTCAAAAATGGACCAAACAGGCTAAATAAGAAGAAAAATACCGTTATCACGGAGGTGTAGGAATGGTCGGGGCTGCACCAGTGGTAGACGGAGGTGAAGGACCGGTCGGGGTTCCGCCATTGCCAGACGCAGAAGGATTGGTCGATACTTGTCGGGGGCCATGCTGCACCAAATATCATTTCCAATAATGTCTCGTTAGTATGGTGCAAACAAAAATGTGAATACTAGTAACTAACGACCATTCAAATCAAACTCACCGTCATCGCCGGAGCAATTTGGGGCATCACCGGAGGGGGCTGACCGTTTTTCTTGCACATGGTCTGCACATTTGGTTCTCATGAGTCAGTCATATTAGTTAGTAATGCGAACATTATGTGCATGATTGGCCTAATATGCACGATAAACGTACCATGATGAGCTCGTATAGGGCCCGGTTGGATGCCTCGTTCTGGTTCCTCTCCTCCTCCAACAGTTTAGCCGTCCTCTCCTCCAGCTCCCTCTCCCTCTCCGCCGCCTCCCTTTTTGCCTCCTCCAAAAGCGCCTAGTGTTCAATCTCTCTTTCTCAACTATGGCCTGCAACACACCACTCCTCGTTAGCATTGTAATCATCAACAGACACACACACACAATGTAATGGAGGAAAGGTGAGAGAGTCCGTACAACTAACCGCCATGGCGAGCTCTGCGGGCCGTGCACGAGGCGTTATCTCAGGATTAGAGCTACTCTAGCGCTTCTTGATCTGCGGGAGAGTCCTAGGACAACATATCAGTCCATCACCAATGGCTATGGAGCCATGGGACCTCTCACCACCAGATATCATCACCAGCTCTGTATCAAAAGGATCCTGGCTCGGGTTAAAGTCCTCCCCTTTCCTCGCCTTCCCCTCGTCTCTATACCTCACGAGCTTGTGGTGGGAGGATATGTTGGTGAAGCTCTCTGGATGATGTAGGTCAGACTCCGTGAATGGCTTCGCCTTCTTGTACGGGGCAGGATGGGCCATGCCATAGAGGTCGAACAGATTTGGCACAGGCTTCTTATTGTGGTTCGCCTGAGAGAGAAGAACAAAATATTAGTGAAGGGCTCAAGCTAGCATGAAAAATGATATTGCTATGTAAATAGGTCATTTTGGAGCTAAGTAAGGTTATTATGTCATTTTCGAGGAAAAAAAGCTAAGTTTAGGTCATTTTGGAGCTAACCAAGATTATTATGCCATTTTTGACCAAAGTATGCTAATTATGTCATTATTGAGCTATCCAAGCTAGTTATGCCATTTTTAGCTAACTAAAGCATATTTAGGCATTCTATAGAGCTATCTAAGGTTATTATGTCATTTTAGAGCTAATTATGTCATGAATGAACTAGCTAAGATTAGTTTAGGTCGTTATTGAGCTATCGAAGGTAGTCGGCCATAGATAGCTCTTTGCCATACGTACGAAAGCTATACCCGTTGATGTCGTATTTGTCAAATGAACGGACCTTATAGTGAAACCCTTTAGCTACTTGTCTCAATTCGGCATCCATAATCTCTGAATTAGCCTACAAGTTTAATATGAAAGGATTGTTGCTTTAGTCGCAAATTAGCCAAAGAAATGAAATGGTCTAATGGAAATTACCGTTCTTTCGAACCAAGAGATGAAACCGGGATATTCGCCTCCTTGCTTTTCTAGAAGCTCATACTCTTTTACGGAATCCTTTTGGATCACCGATCCATACGAGAATATGGCGACGTATCGAATGCATCAAATATCCAGGAATAAGAGCAGTTCAATGGAATTAGAAGTTGCAAAACAATGTACCGAGAACTTACTCGATGTACGGCCGCACTTTCGTTAGGTTGTTGAAGAGATACAACGAAATGGTCCGCCATTCTTCAACATCCAATGATACTGGTTTCCAACCACTAGCTGGTGCGAGATTCCCTTTGAATAGGCTGAGGTTGGATTGACCCTTTTTAGGGTCGTCTGCATTACACCGAGGCTTCAGATTATGCAGATTACGATTTTTGGCTTCATAGTGTGCTGTCACGAAGTTTGCCTCCTCCTCAGTGATGAATGCCTCGGCCATCGATGCCTCACATCTATGTTTATTTTTACATATTGCTCGAAGCGTCTTCTGCATCCTCTCAGTTGAGTAGCACCAAGGATTTTGCACGCCCCCCCAATCTTGCCTTGGTCAGGAGATGCAAAATCAAGTGTTGCATTGGATTAAAGAAGCTTGGCGGAAATATCATCTCTAACTTGTAGATCAGCTCCGGCGCCAACTGTTCCATTTCTTCTAGGAGTCCAGGTGATAGTTCTTTCGCACAAAGAACACGGAAGAAATAGCTCAGCTCTGCTAGTACTAGCCATTCATCCTCAGGGATGAAGCCACACAACATCACCGACATTATCCGCTCAATCCAAATGTGCCAATCATGAATTTTTAGACAAAATACTTTTAATTTTTCATGACTCGCTCCCCTCTTTAGATTTTCTGCATACCCATTGGGGAACATCAACTGCATTTTCACCCACAAAATAATTTCCATCATAGCTGGCCTTCCAAGATTGAACCATGCCTTTGGCTTATTCCAGTTCCGCTTTCCTTTCGGTTCTTGCATGTTTTGTAAGGGTCTATCACATAGCTCCTCTTGATCGACTCTAGTCTTAGTATTATCCATTAATTTCCCCTCTATGCCGAACAATGTACCAAAAATGGCTTCGGCGATATTCTTTTCAGTGTGCATCACATCGATGTTGTGTGGGCAAAGGAGGTCTTTGAAGTAAGGCAGATCCCACAAGCATGTCTTGTGAGTCCAGGCGTGTTCCTTATTATACCCCTTGAAATATCTTGGACGCTTTGGATCTGGCTCGAGAGCGTTTAACTGATCTAGGTTCTGTTGGCCTATCAACGCAGCTGGTGCAGAGTGTTTGACAACTCTACCTTTGATGAAGTTCTTCTTGTCTTTCATGAACTTATGGCGAGAATCTAGAAATGGTCTATGCAGGTCGAAGCAACTATACTTGTGCCCTGCCGTCAGGCAACGGAACTCAAGAGCTCCCTTGCATGTGGGGCACGGGAACCTTCCAAGCACACACCAGCCAACGAATAGCGCATACGCCGGCAAGTCATGCATCGAGTACATGTACTAGATGAAATTTTGTTTGCTAAAGGTGTCGTATGTCTTGAACCCATTATCCCAAGCTTCTTGCAATTCGTCCTTATGCTGCTGCATGTACACATTCATATTCATCCCCGGATATTTGGGCCCTGGAATTATCAACGTCAGGAAAATGTTCTTTCTTTGCATAATATGCCCGGGGGTGATTGAGTGGAATGACAAACATGGGCTAATAACTGTATGGGGCTGCCGCCTGACCAAACATACTGAACGCATCTGCGTTGATGGCGACTCAAGGATGCCTTGGATCTGCTGTTTTTTCCTCATGTAATGCATTGAAGCGCTTCCACGCTTCACCATCCGATGTGTGCACCATCATCACATTCCCATCTGCATCTAGTTTGGTTCTTTTGCCTGTTTTGTGCCATGTCATCTGTCTGGCTGTCTCTTCAACCATGAAAAGTCGTTGAAGTCTTGGTACGATTGGCATATACCGAAGAACATTAACGGGCATTTTGGTCTGCGTCTTCTCACCCATTCCATTGTCTACCACAACATACCTGGAAGAACTGCAAATGGGACAATAGTTCAAGTCCTCACACTGAAGCCTAAATAAGACACATCCTTTCTCACAGGCATGTATCTTCTCATAGGACATCTTAAGAGCACATACGATTTTGTCTGACTGGTACAGGTTTACAGGTAGCACATGGCCTTTCGTCAAAAATCGTCCGAATACTGTCATCATCGCATTGTATCATTCTATGCCCATATTGAATTGAGCCTTCAAAGCCATTATTTGTGAGATGGCATCCAGCTGACAAAGCTCAATGTGCTCGCGGAGAGGATGTTTTGAGGACTCAACATTACAGTGAAGGCCTTTGCAGATTCCTCCATCTCCTCGTCCGAGTCCCGAGCATCGTCAAAGTGTTGCACCATGTCTTCCATCCCGGTACCATGCTCGTCAGTGTGACGACGAACCACCTTGGCTCTGGCACGTTGGGCAGACTCACCATGAAATGTCCAGACCGTGTAACCAGGCGTAAAACCAAACTTCTACAGGTCTTTACTCATTTCAAGATTGTCCCTCTTATTATAGTTGTCGCACCGAACACAGGGGCACCAGCTAAATTTCTCGCCATTTGCAAATGCGGCTCTAACAAACCCTTTGGTTTTTGTTAACCATTCCTCGGTCCAAACTTTCTGTCTAGTGTAACCGGTGTACATCCACGCACGATCACTCATATTGACTTCCTAGTGGACACACAAGAAATATATACATAATTAAGAAATCCATATCCATCAGTTAATGGAGTTTGTCAGTTTTATTACGTCCATGCAACCTAAACACTAATAGGTAAAGATAGGTCCTAATCCCACCCGAGTATGTGTAGATTGGGTTCGTTTTCCCATGCTCTGCTTCGGATCCGACGCAAAATTTTGGCAGCACCTCCCCGCTATTCTCTTGATACACGTCTCGGCAATAAGCAGAGAGGATGTGTACCCGGAGAACAACAGGGCGGCACTGACGAAATTCTGCATCGGATTCGGAGCAGAGCATATGGGAAAACGAACCCAATCTACACATACTCGGGCTGTCCATGGATAACGTTGGACAATTCAAAAGAATCATGATTATAAATATGTAAATGCATGCATATTTATAGATGTAACCCTTTATATCAGGAGATGCATAGTGGTTATGCATACTGATGATTGACACATATAGCTATCAAGTTTCATCGGCACGAAGACAGGAACAGAGCAAATGAAGGGGGAGGAGGAGATGTTATTTGTGCTCACCAACGATCGCAGGGGCGGAGCTTGTCGAACGCACGGGGAGGTCGTCAAACACCACACCCTCGCATCGACGAAACAACTTCACATTTAAATCCACCCAATCAACACAAATATATATATGATGTTTTGCATAACAAAATTGAAAAATATACGACCTAACTCATAATTCACAAATATATGACCCCGTCAGGGTCGGGGTGTGGTGTCAGGGTGTCAGGGTCGATCGGGTTGTCGGGGTCGGGGTCGGGGTGTGGTGTCAGGGTATCGGGGTGTGGTGTCAGGGTATCGGGGTGTGGTGTCAGGGTGTCGGGGGTCGGGGTGTCGGGGGTCGAGGTGTCGACGGTCGGGGTGTCAAGGTGTCGGGATGTCGTGGCCGGGGTTAGGGTGCCGATGGTCGGGGTCGGGGTTGGGGTGTCTGGGTGTCTGGGTGTTGGTGGTCGGGGTCGGGCTGTCTTCTTCTTCTTCTTCTTCTTCTTCTTCTTCTTCTTCTTCTTCTTCTTTTCTCTTTTCTTGACTGGACACTGTGAGATAACGGCCCCACAGCCTTTTATTAACCTTGGGTCAAAAACTTTACAAGCTAAGAAAACTAGTAAAGTCTCTCTATGAGAACAGAAAACCTACCTATACATGTATAACAAAATATACAAATATACAACAGAAGGTTCCACATGATTAAGGCAGAGCATTGATCCATTGCAGCAGTGGCTTGATCGAAGCCTTCATCCTATGAGAGTGCAGAGTGATGTCATGAATGAACTTGGCTTTCCATCTGCCAAAGGTTGGCCTAATATGCCTGAAGATCCTATCATTCCTCATGGTCCAAATGCTCCAGGCAGCAAGGTAAACCACCTCAAAGAAGAAAGGTTGTTGGAAACTACTCTTGGCAGCCAAAATACACTCACGGGGAGCTAACCCTGCATACCAGGTAACCTGCAGGTAGTTCCAAACTTGGATGCTGAAAGTACATTTGAAGAATAGATGATCTCTGTCCTCGTGTAGTTGGGCCACACACATAGGGCATAGATTGTCATCCTCCTCGGTTCTCCAATGCCTTCTTAGTAGCATATCCCTCGTATTGAGCTGATCATTCACCATCAACCAAGCAAAAACCTTGATTTTCATAACACATTTGCTCTTCCATATCCATTTACAGGGGTCATCATCAGGAAGGTGTGCATGGGCGAGTGTGTAATAACCCTTGGCAGAGTATTGGCCTTTTCCAGGTGTCCAACACCAAGTATCAGGTTCATGAGGTCTTATTTGCAAGCTTGATAAAGCAGAATTAAGATAAACCAATTCATCCATTGCTTCCTGAGAGAGTGGCAACTGAAAGAAAGTGGCAATATCAAATTCCTCAATGAAATTCCTGACAAAAATCTTGTCATCAAGTGAGAAGGAAAAGATCCTAGGGAATCTATCCTTAATTGGCAGGTGGCTTCCACCTAAGCTCCATGTATCATGCCAAAAGAGAGAGCTATTTCCATCATTGATTGTGATAACACAATGAGATCTGTAAGCATCACTTAACTTCATGATACCTCTCCACCAAGAAGATCCACACTGAACAGTTGCATGAGGGACCACTCCATTGTAGTAAGTATCCCAAATCAAAGAAACCCATGGTATATCAACCTTATTATAAAACGTGTGCAAATGTTTAGTGAGTAAGGCCTTATTCCGAATTGCAAGATTGATTATCCCCATGCCCCCTTATCTTTTGGTTTACAAACCATTGGCCAGGCTGCTAAAGATTGTTTAGGGGTGTCAGAGTTTCCTCTCCATAAACATTGCCTCATTATTCTCTCCATAGCAGCTGGCAAGCTATAAGACTGCACAGGAAATAAATTGGCATGGAGTTAAGAACTGACAGAAGCAGTTGAAGTCTGGACCCCTGGGAGAGGAGGGAGGAACTAGCAGAGAGTCTTATTTCAACTCTGTCCACAACAGGCATCAGGTCTTGCACCCTGGGTTTGGTGGTGCCCACAGGCAATCCCAGATAGGTAAAATGGAGAGACCCAACCTGACATCCAAAAATTGTAGCCAATCTGATGGTTTCCTCCTGTGAGACATTGATGGGCAGAATGTAAGACTTGTGGAAATTGACTTTTAAACCAGTTGATTTAGAGAAGGCCAGCAGCATATTCTTGAGAGCAAGAAGTTGAACCTCATCAGCTTGAATGATCAACAAGGTATCATCTGCATACTAAACTATTGGAAAATCTGGGTCATTAGGGGGAATTGGGAGGGTAAGTAACCCTTGCTGGAGCATTTGGTTAACCACTGATTGAAGCAGATCAGCAGCAATGAAAAAAAGAAGAGGAGACAGAGGATCCCCTTGCCTTACACCTCTTTTACAGTTGAATAGTTTGCCAGGTACACCATTTAGTAGGATGGACGAAGATCCAGATGAAAGTAGCTCCTTAATCCAACCTATCCATTTTGCATCAAATCCCTTATATTTCAACATAACTAGAATTAGATCATGTTCAACAGTGTCAAAAGCTTTAGCAAAATCAAGCTTGAGAATAAGGATTGGTCTTTTAGACTGATGACACTGATGAATGTATTCCAAAATCCAAGCAATGCAATCCTGTATAGACCTTGATTTAAGGAAGCCATATTGATTTTTATGGATGCATGTGAGGATGACTTTCTGCAATCTATTTGCCAGGAGTTTAGTGAGAAATTCGAGACAAGTATTTGTGTGAGAGATTGGCCTATAATCATTTGGTCCTTCGGGAGAATGGATTTTGGGGATGAGTGTGACAAGAGATCCATTAATAATCTGCAAAGAAATTCTTCCTTCATAGAAGTCAGATATTAGCCTTAGGAAATCATCCTTGATTATATGCCAAGACTTCTTAACAAACAAACCAGTAAATCCATCTGGTCCTGGTGCTCTGTCTAGAGGTAAGTATTTTAAAACCAAATTTACTTCATCATTCGTAAAAGGCCCAGATAAAACCTCTAGCCCAGGGACAGGCTGGATCAAAGTCCCAACGTCAAACAACATGTCAATTCCACATGTAACTCCCAATCTATCCTTGTATGAAGACCATAGAAGTCCAGCCATTTCACTGTGAGTGGATAATGTCAAACCATCATCATTAATTAAGCTAGAAATAGAATTCCTTCTAAATCTCTCTGTTGCCATTGCTTGAAAAAACTTGGAGTTTTCCTCTCCCACTTTGATCCACCTAATGGTACATATTTGCTTACAATAGATGTATTGCAGATGAAGAAGCTCCTCCAAATGTAACTTGACAATCTTTCTAAAGTTAAATTCAGGTCTGAACAGCGACCTGCTCTCTTCTAAGTTGTCAAAGGCATGGATAACTGTATTACAGGCATTCATCAGAACCTTCAGTCTGGATAAACCTATGTGCCATTTCTTGAGATCTGTCCTTAACCGTTTAAACTTATGAGTAAGGATGGCAGCAGAATTGGTTAGCCTTGTGGGAGTAGACCAAGAGCTTTGAACACAGTCCATGAACCCAGGCATGTCTACCCAGTAGTTTTCAAAATGAAAAATCTTAGCTTTGGGTATGGAGGTGGAGATTGAGACCACACAAGGCACATGATCAGAGGTAGTCTTGGCAAGAGGGTAAACCATGGTATTAGGGTATTCACCAGTCCATGAAGGTGTTGTAAATAACCAATCCAATTGGTCCAAAAGTGGAGATTCTTGTATATTTGACCAGGTATATGACCCCCCTTTTAAAGGTAACTCAATAAGGCCCATATTGCCAATGATTTCATTGAAAATAAACATATCATTAATGTCACCTCCTGGCATATTTCTATTCTCCATTGATCTGATGAAATTAAAATCACCTAAGAATAACCAGAGCTCATCTTGTGGGATTTGAATATGATATAACCAATGCAAAAAAGCATCTCGAAGCTCTCCCTGGCATGGTCCATAAAGATTAACTAAAGTCCAAGTTTGGTTGTTTTGTGTGGAAGAGAAATTTATGATGACACCATAACTTTGTAAATTGATCAGGGCACCAACTAGAGCAGATGAGCACCATAAAACAATGATCCCACCAGAGGCACCCACAGAAGGGGAGTACACAAAATTGTCAAACCTTTTAGGACAAAATTTCCTAATAGACCTTTGATCAAAGAAATCACATTTAGTTTCCTGTAAGAAAACAACAAAGCACTAGCTTTCCTCAATTTTAGCTCTCACAGCCCTCTGCCTAACTTCAGAATTAAGCCCTCTGACATTCCAATGGAGTACTTTCTAGTTCTTATTAAGGTAAGTACTCATGATAAAACAAATGTGTAGGAAGAGAACAAGCACATCATCACATAATAATACTGGCACACATCATAACTACAAGACTACATAAGATAGTTCAGAGAAATCTTCACGGCCATAAAACGGTCTAAAAGACTAAGTAGCAGACCCAAAAGAGAATAAATGGCAGGACAAAGGGCCTGCCTCCCTATAATATGAAAGCATAGTTCACTCATCATTGGGCATATCTTTCTGTTGAGATTGCTTGGGCTCAGCCATAAGCTGCTCCACAGATAGCTTCTCTGGAGGGATGCCCAAAGAGACACCCAAAGTCTGCATGACCTAGATAGGAATAGGTGTAGGGCCTGACTATAACGCCATGGGACTGGTTTGATGAGTAGTTGCCTCCTAGAGTTTAGGCTTCTTCGCACGTGGCTGTCGTAGTGGTCTGGGCTTGACTAGAATTGCAGACGTGGGCTTAAAACCCTGCATCTTGGCAACGCTTCTAGTCATTCTTCTGTCAGAAAAATCACCCTTTGGAACCACCAGAGACTTGGGCTTTCTTCGTTTCTTCTTAGTAGTGGTAGAGACACTAACAAAAGGAAGAGGAGTGTCGGTGCCAAAACCGGCGGATCTCGAGTAGGGGGTCCCGAACTGTGCGTCCAGGCCGGATGGTAACAGGAGGCAGGGGACACGATGTTTTACCCAGGTTTGGGCCCTCTTGATGGAGGTAAAACCCTACGTCCTGCTTGATTAATATTGATGATATGGGTAGTACAAGAGTAGATCTACCATGAGATCAGAGAGGCTAAACCCTAGAAGCTAGCTTATGGTATGATTGTTGTTCGTCCTACAGACTAAAACTCTCCGGTTTATATAGACACTCGAGAGGGCTAGGGTTACACAGAGTCGGTTACAATGGTAGGAGATCTACATATCCGTATCCCCAAGCTTGCCTTCCACGCCAAGGAAAGTCCCTTCCGGACACGGGACGAAGTCTTCCATCTTGTATCTTCATAGTCCAGGAGTCCGGCTGAAGGTATAGTCCGGCTATCCAAACACCCCCTAATCCAGGACTCCCTCAGTAGCACCCGAACCAGTCTTCAATGACGACGAGTCCGGCGCGCAAATTTTCTTCGGCATTGCAAGGCGGGTTCTTCTCCAAATTCCGTGTACCTGTTGAACAGTGTCCGGTTTCTTGTAAATGTAGTGCTCCTTGGCTTCTACGCCCAATAATGGCCGTTTTCCACGTGTCAAACGAATACGAAAAGTCAGGGTGTTTTTTATATTTACACCCCTAGCCGCGTGAATGAGCCTCCTATTTAAGGGGACGAGGATTTAGATCCAAACCACACCTTCTCCCTTCCGCGAGTATTCATCAGAGCGTATCCGATAGAGGTCCATTCCATCATTGCTGGCCGCCGCAGCTCCTCCTCTCACCCTTCCAGCCCTCAGCCTGGAGATTGGAAGAGGTGCTCCATCTCGCACAGTGAGCTAGTGACGCTCCAGACCAAGGGATTTCTCCCACCGACCTATATGGTCCCGGTTCGAGCCGGACTTGCCACCTATAATGGCAGAGAGCAAGCGGAGAGCGCCCCCAATCCCTCCAAAGGAGAGCAGGTATGCCTTGCCCCTTACTTAATAAGAGGGCTCGGATTTCCAATTCATCCGTTTCTCCGGGGGCTTCTAGAGTTCTATGGCCTCCAGCTGCACAACCTCACGCCTGCCTCCATATTGCATATCGCGGGCTTCGTAGCCTTTTGCGAGCTGTTCTTGGGCTGCGAGGCTCATTTCGCGCTGTGGAAAAGGCTATTATTCCTTGTGCCCCGCTCTAAGGAGGGGTCAATATATCAAGTGGGCGGAGCCAAAGTGTGGCGCATCGCCGGGACCGGATATCTATCCGGAACCCCAAAGAAGGCGTCCGAAGACTGGCCTTCGGAATGGTTTTATATAGAGGACGTCCCGCTGCCGGATCCTGTCCGGATCGGCCTCCCTGAGTTCGACAGTGCTTCTCTAAAGAAGCGCCTAAGCTGGCGTCCACGGAGCCCTCAGAGGGAAAGTGACAGGGATGTTATTTACCTGATGGGATGGATAAGATTGTTAGCTCATTCCAGACTGACCATGATCGGGGTCATGGCCGCATGCATCATGCGAGGGGTGCAGCCGCTTCAGTATAGAGGCCGCCCCATGTGGGAATTCAATGGGGAGGACGACGCCACCCGCTACGGCCGTAAGCGGCCGGATTCGGCTGTCGCTCTAATACAGATCTTGTCCGCTTTGTACAAGGGAGAAGAGGAGGAATTTCTCCGCGTCAACCCACGGGGTGGATTTTCTATGTACAATCCCCCAAGTTGGGTAAGTGGACACTTTTACTTGCCCATCCGTTTTATATACCCATTGTTAAATTTTCAGTCCAACGACTTCAACGCAGGAACTGCGCCGGGCTGTTAAAGAAATAAACAGCCCTCCTCCACAACCCGAGGATCCGGGACAGTCCCTCGACCTCGCCTCTCAAGAGGATCCGGACTTATCTATGGAGCTGATTGATGGAGTGTTTCAACAATTGAGCAAGGACAACGCCTTGGTGGCCATTACGGCCGATTATCCAGGGCTACTCCCAGCCTCACAGGTAACTGAGACCGGAGTCCCAGCACTTTGAAAAGGGTCTGTCCTCGCGTGTTTTCGATTTCCGTATGACAACCGTGTTTTGCTGGGGAGGTCCTTGAGACGGGAGGCCGAGCCTGCGGCGACTAGCCAACGAGGGGCGGCAAGGCCCCGCGAGCTGAAAAGAAGTGTGGTTCGGACTGAGGCACCAGCGCAAAGGTATAGCGCGCCACCTTATTCCCAGGTGTTATTCCTTCGAGGCATATTAATGCTCGTGCTCTCTTCAGGACGAAGAGACCTCACCGGACTATATCCGGAGAGGCTGCCAATCGCGCCTCCACCAGCCAGGCTCCATAGCCTGGTCCGGAAGCAGAGGCGAACACGAGGCTTGCACCAGACGCTCCTCCGACGGAGGATGCGGACAGGCTGTCTGCCACCAATTCCGAGGTGGAGAGTGCCATGAACCACAGGCGTCGCCGGACAGTTCTTCGCGACACTTGTTTCTCCCAAGAGGCATTGGATGCCTTCAATTCGGGAGACGCGTACCTCCGTGCCGCTCAAAATGGTCTAGCCAAAGCCACGGAGTAGTATGTGAAAGACATACGGGTAAGAAAATTTTGGTAATTATATATATATATACCAGTAGCCCCCGAGACTTGAAACAGTTAGAATAACTGTTTTAAGGATCATTTGTTATGCAGGTTCTTACAGAAAAGAATACCCTACTATCCCAGGAGCTGGAAGAGTGCAAAGCCCAACTTGAGGCCGCACTAGCCACGGCAGGGGAGCCCAAGGAGACCCCCTCTGGTAATATACGCTTCGAAAGATAAGTATTTTGCGAAGTGCGGCGTGGGTGCAAATCTGACAAATGAAATTGCAGATGGCGCCGGATTAAATCCGGAAGTGCAAGAAATCCGACGCCAGCTAAAGGCTGGTGAGAGCGTGCTGACAAAGGTGAGGCAGGAGAAGAACGATCTCCAAGATGCCAACACCAAGCTGGGTGTTGAACTGAAGGACGTTCGTGCCCAGCTGTTGGACTCCGTGAAGGAGAATCAGCGGCTTCGATGCGGCATATATAGTAAGTGCTTAAACAAACTTTGAAAAAAGAGTTCGGCAAGGAAGTCGACTAACAGAGTAATGTCTGTAGGTATGCTGACAGGTCGTCCTGCAGAGGAAATGCCCGGTTCTACGGGTGACCTTCTTCCCGAGCTCTCACAACTGCACGAGCGAGTTCGGCAGGTGATGTAAGGCGTCGCCCAGGCCTTGTGGCCATCCGTCTCCATGCCCGAAGGCCTTGGAGAGCTTGTAGAGAAGCTGAAGGGAGCGCGGCGGCGCTTCCGATTGTGGAAGATGTCGGCCTGCTGTCAAGGCGCCAGGGAGGCCTGGGCCATGGTGAAGACGCGGTACATGAAGGCTGACCCAAACCACATGGCCGAGGTCGGACCCATACGGCCCGATGGGAAGGAGATCCCTGTGAGCTTAGTATACGGCCAAGTAGAGTTGGCCGTAAAGTATTCCCCACAGGATTGTAAACTAGACAGCCTGTTAGATGGTATTGAAGAGGAATACAATCAGTCAGATTGACTATGTGATTTTAATTGACATGTGTAATGCCTTCTAGCAGGATTGTAGATCATTTGTCATGGCCAACCTTTTCACTTCAACCTCGGGACCTGACGGTCCGGAGTGTGTCCAAATACCCTCGCAGTTATATAAGAACCGGGGTATGCATAGAGACCAGGTGTAGGGGTCATTAGTGCTTGAACAGACAAGTGCCCAACTAGTTATGTTATATTACATGGTTAGTAAGAAACATCTTCTAGGGAGAATAGTTCCATTAGGGGTTCCTTTCCCTAGGAGGCATGCCCTAAAGTGCATGTCCATTCTGCGAAAAGAGACGCAGGAAAAATATCTGGGGGCGTATAGATAAATAAGTGAAAGAAAAGATCATCTTTAGTTCACCGACCGAATATTCCCTTAAGAACGCTAGCTTTCGGCTTCACCTAGTCTGAGGTACACATCCGGCTGACCCGGCAGTAACAATCGCAGATATGCTCCCTTTACCACCTAGCCGAACAATCGGGAACGTAGGGGTAAGCATAGGAGCCAGGCAACCTAGCTTGGCCAAAACTTAAGTCATATCGATGCATATAATGGTGAATAAAAGGTACATGCGGAAGTATGACACATGTGTTGGGCATAAAGCCCGTATAAATAAGCTTTTGTTTAAAGAAGCCCCCAGGTTTAATGAGCGCGGATAGCGCGTCACTTTATGAGCCTTTAAAGGCTATAAGAGAGAGAGAGAGAGGAGAAGGAGAGAAATCTAAGACAGAAAGTATATAAAAAATGGACAGAGGAAGGAGACGAACACAGAGTCTGGCGCTAAGCATCGAATCTTCGTAGACGGGCTGCCTTCCATGGGTTCGGCTCGAGTCGGTTATCCGATGCATCTCGCAGGCGGTACGCTCCACCAGTTAGGACTTGGTCGATTATGAAGGGACCTTCCCACTTGGGCTTGAGCTTGTCCTTTTTCTTGTCTGGCAAGCGTAGAACTAATTCGCCAATGTTGTAATTTTTGGCCGTACTTCTCTGCTTTGGTATCTTCGAGCCTACTGTTGATAGAATGCGGAACGGGCTTTTGCCACGTCACGCTCTTCCTCCAAGGCGTCCAAACTGTCCTGCCGATCGAGCTCGGCTTCTCTTTCTTCGTACATGCGCACTCGAGGTGAGTCATGAATTATGTCGCAGGGCAAAACTGCCTCTGCGCCGTACACCATGAAGAATGGTGTCTATCCGGTGGTGCGATTCGGCGTGGTCCGCAGACCCCAGAGTACGGAGTCGAGCTCCTCTACCCAGTGCGTATTAGATTCCTTAAGGGACCGCACTAATCTGGGTTTGATGCCGCTCATGATAAGACCATTTGCACGTTCGACCTGGCCGTTGGTTTGTGGGTGATAGACAGAAGCATAATCGAGCTTGATGCCCATGTTTTTGCACCAGAGTTTTACCTCATCGGTCGTAAAGTTCGTGCCGTTATCAGTGATGATGCTGTGGGGGACGCCATAACGGTGTACAACCCTGGATATAAAGTCTATCACCGGTCCGGATTCGGCCGTCTTAACAGGCTTGGCTTCTATCCATTTGGTGAACTTATCCACCATGACAAGTAAGTATTTTTTCTTGTGGGT
Organism: Triticum urartu; assembly: GCF_056163025.1. Taxonomy (NCBI): domain Eukaryota; kingdom Viridiplantae; phylum Streptophyta; class Magnoliopsida; order Poales; family Poaceae; genus Triticum; species Triticum urartu. The sequence continues at coordinate 113,143,464 of NC_141879.1, forward strand.
TCCGCCTTTAAGGGGTCCAACCATGTCAAGCCCCCAGACCGTGAAGGGCCAAGTGATGGGGATAGTTTGGAGGGCGGTGGGTGGCATATGGCTTTGGTTTGCAAAAAGCTGGCAACCGACGCATCGTTGGACCACTACAAGAAATATGTCAACTTATGACCTTCTGTCAGTGACCCTCGAAGAATTGGTCATAAATTTATGAACATTTTAGACCAACTGGTCAAAAGCTATTCAGGGGGCTCCAAACCCTAAACCATTGCGACCATTTTGGTCAGAAAGGTCGTAATTTCCTTACACGAAATGGTCACAAAGCAAACAGTGCTAGTCTGCTGCCTTATTTCTAGTTGTTAGTGACCAATATAGATGGTCATAGCCTTGTAGATTGTGGTGGGTTGTGATGACTAGGCGCCATCTCATCAGTTTTGCCTATGTGTCATGTCCATGTGGCAGTTTTTTCCCTAGGTTGTGAAGCAACCTATATTTCTATCATTCCCAAAATTCCCAAAAAATCTCATAAATTCTTTGGGGCATATCTTCATCAAATATGTAAAAATCCTTCCTTGCCTAGTTCAAAACTAATTCAACAATATTCATTTTCCTATTCTGTTCACAACAACACTTTATGAAGGAAGTGCTATTTATATATTCTTGACTGCCCTCGGAATTTTTGGGCACTCTTTCTTATCCAAATCATTACTGCATGACAAAATTCAGCTCCATTTTCCTAGCAAATCTTCTTCGGCAAATTTCCGAAGTTTTTGTCCACCTAGAAGCATTGTGAAGGAAGTACCTTTTTTATATCTCTAAATGACACGAAATTTATACAGTTCCTTCATATGTCCAAATTATCACCCTCCTCCAAATTGCAGCTCAGTCAAATCATCTATGTGAGCCCAGGTTCAATTTATATTTTATGGCCAAATTGGCACGTTGCAAAGCAAGTGTTATATAGACCCCTCCTATTACCCTCAAACTTTTCGGGCACTCTTCCATACCCAAATCATTGCCACATGATAATATTCAGCTCAATTTTCCTAGTAAATCTTTCTCGGGAAATTTCCAAAGTTTCTACCTCGAGAGAAGCTTTGTGAAGTAAGTACTAGCTAGGCTTACCCAAATGATCTGAAAATTTACCAGCGCATGACCATACCTAAGTAACTTACCTACACCAATTTTGAGCTCATTTCATTCATCCAATCTCTCTCACTAGTTTTCCCAAGTTTCTGTCCATAGAAGAGCATTGTGAAGGAAGTACTACTTTGGCATGTCCAAATGGTATCAATTTTCTACAATGCTTTCTTATGCCCAAATAACCATCCTTCACAAAATTTCAGCTCAATCCATTCATTATTTTGAGCCCAGCTTCAACATTCATATTTTTATCCAACGTGGTACTTTGCAAAGCAAGTACCACCTAGGATCCTCCTTTTGAGCTCAAAATTTGTGAAGACATTCTCCTTAGTAGATGATCATCCTCAGCCAAAACTCACGCCCATTGGCCATGTGCATTTCCCGTACCGCTAATCAAACACTTGGCTGCTAATTCATGTTTGATCATCGATCGGTCTCCTCGTGAGAATCTTATGTTGTAATTTTCTTCCTAGCATCAACCTGGGGAGTGCCCAACCCACTAGACATGCCTAGGCCGCCCAGAACACATGGCAACATTACGGTCACGCGGTGACCACGCGACGGGCATGCGAGTTTACGCGCTCTAGAGTTGGGGCCCTCGGCCACCGTCCAAACCTCGACGTATCGCCACCAAACCATGTATTTATGATTAAATAGGTCCTTATGTAACTAGAAATGATTTTTGGAAAAAATAAATAGCAAACTATGAGGCAGCTGCAGTTCAAATTTGACCCGCTTCCAACTGAATCGGTGGAAATTTGTCTTTTTCACGAGAGGTGGATCAAAACTTTTTACACCCAACTATTTTGTCAATTGTGCATTAAATATGTCCTAGTATTTTAGAAAATTGATTTGGTCCAATTTTGCAACAATTATTTGGTAGTTCCTTCACAAGAAAACCTCCTTTCGGGCACTCGGAAAATGGAAAATGGTTTTTTCGTCCAACGAAAATGAAAACTTCCTTAGGAAACATTGCTTGCCATTCCAATATGCACCCTTGTGCACAATATGAGATCATTTGAACAAACTATGCCATGGATGTGACCATGAGATTGATCATTTGGCTTGAAAGCCATTGATCTCCACACACGATAGCTCGTTTCTGAGAACACTTTTTTAAAATAATTGCCGTATTACAATTTTGTTATTTTCCTAGGAACTTGGCCACATATGATGACACAATGCGAAGGTTTCCCAATTTTTTGATTTTTTTTGAATTTTTTATGCCCGTTTCAAAATGCGGTCAAAACGGCGGGAATGACCGTTCCTAGCTAGTGGTTGAATCTTGGAATTTTGTTGGTGTTTCTCTGATTAAAAAGATACTTATGTACCTAGAAATGATTTTTGGAAAAAATAAAGAGCAAACTACGAGGCAGCTACAGTTCAAATTTGACCCGCTTCCAGCTGAATTGGCGGAAATTTGTGTTTTCCACCAGAGGTGGATCAAAACTTTTTACACCCAACCATTTGGTCAATTGTGCATTAAATATGGCCTAGTATTTTAGAAAAATGATTTGGTCCAATTTTGCAACAATTATTTGGTAGTTCCTTCACAAAAAAAACCTCCTTTCGGGCACTCGAAAAATGGAAAATGGTTTTTTCGTCCAACGAAAATGAAAACTTCCTTAGGCAACATTGTTTGCCATTCCAATATGCACCCTTGTGCACAATATGAGATCATTTGAACAAACTATGCCATGGGTGTGGCCATAAGATTGATCATTTGGCTTGAAAGCCATTGATCTCCACACATGATAGCTCGTTTCTGATAACACTTTTTTAAAATAATTGCCGTATTACAAGTTTGTTATTTTTCCTAGGAACTTGGCCACATATGATGACACAATGCGAAGGTTTCCCAATTTTTTGATTTTTTTTGAATTTTTTATGCCCGTTTCAAAATGCGGTCAAAAAGGCGGGAATGACCGTTCCTAGCTAGTGGTTGAATCTTGGAATTTTGTTGGTGTTTCTCTGATTAAAAAGATACTTATGTATCTAGAAATGATTTTTGGAAAAAATAAAGAGCAAACTACGAGGCAGCTACAGTTCAAATTTGACCCGCTTCCAACTGAATCGGCGGAAATTTGTCTTTTTCACCAGAGGTGGATCAAAACTTTTTACACCCAACCATTTGGTCAATTGTGCATTAAATATGGCCTAGTATTTTAGAAAAATGATTTGGTCCAATTCTGCAACGATTATTTGGTAGTTCCTTCACAAAAAAACCTCCTTTGGGGCACTCGAAAAATGGAAAATGGGCACTTGAAAAACCTCCTCAATTATTGACGAGAGGTGGATAGACAACTATTGAGACACAAGCATTTGGTCAATTGTACCTAAAATATGATCTAATATTATTGAAAAATAGAGTGGTGCCATTTTGCAACAAATATGGTGGGTGCTTCAAAAAATATATACCATTTTCGACACTCCAAAGATAGAAAATGTTTTTTTGCAAATAAAACTCATTTTTGAGATCAATTTTTAAAGATATTTGTATTATTCTAGGTTTGTTATTTTTCTGAAAAACAAGTCTCACTTTTAACACCATGCTATTGTTCTTATTTTTTTCTAATTCTATGATGTTATAAAATAGGTGACATGATTTAGCATATTATTTAATCGATTACGACCAATTTAGATGGTTATAAAATCGTCAAAGTGTGTACTACATTGTGATTGATGGAACCATTTGTGGCACGGATCGATGAGATGGCAGACATCCTACCATCCATTGCTAGCAATCCAACGTCCATCCATCCGTCCATGCAAAGAAAGGAAAAAAAACAACCGCACCAAACCCTACCTCTCCTCCCTTCCTTCCGCCCGCCGCCTCCCTCTCTCTGTCCCTGATCCAGATCAGCCTCTCCCTCACCCCTCGCCCCGCACCCTCCTTCCCTCGCGCTGTCACCGGCGGCGCCCTCATTCCTTTCTGTCACCGGCGGCGCCCTCCTTCCCTCGCACTGCACCCGAACCTCGCTCCCGCTCCCAGCTCTTCTTCCTCCTCCACTGCAGCTGGGGTTTCGTTTCCCCGATCCCCAATCCCCGAAGCTCGGATCCAGCAGCAGCATCAGCGATGGCGGCCGCGGGAGATCCTCTCCAAGGTCAAGCAAGTCCAGGCCAAGCCTGCTGGCCGCCCTCGCGGGTGACTGCCTCCGCGGTGACGACGGCGGCGATCTCGTCGTCCCCACCCCCGATTCATCTCCAATCCCGCCGCCGACACCCAACCCCACCCCCACCGGCGACCTCCCCTAACCCCATCACCACCGGCGACCTCCCTCCCTTGCCCCTCCCTCCCACGTCACCGCCACCGCCACACACTGCCGATCCCCTCACATCCCGTACCCTCTCCAGTCCCCTCCCCTCCCCTGCCCTCATCAGAAGAGGAAGAGAAGAGGGTTAGGCGGATCAGGCGGCCGCCATGGCGCGACCAGATCCGCCACGGTTGCCCCGCGCGTTGTCCACGGGCTCGACTCCAGGGACTGGTCTGCGAGGCCCTCAACGATGCGCGCCGCCTCGCCATCCACCACCCTGCCCTCCTCGTCCCCATCCTGTAAGTTCTTCGATCCCCTCTGTCGTTTCTGCTCTTGGCTTCTGTTTTGGCAAATTCCGTTGGGGATCTGACCCGAGAATCGTTCGTCCGTCCGCGGGTGCTTATTGGCAGGGAGAAGGTGGTGCTGGGGATCTTGAAGACGGTGAAGAACCCGTGCAGCGCCGTGCTCAAGACCTCCGTGATGGCGTGCACGGACGTCTTCACGGCCTTCGGCAACCTCTCCTTGAGCAGCAGCTTGTCCAAGCCGATGCAGTTGGAGTTCATATATATTTCTCCAAAAATTATACTCTCACTATGTAGAATCTTTTGGGCCTGAATCATTGGTTGAGTTTAGGTCAAAAGCATCTGTATGCCAATAGTTTTGATGTTGTTTTGTGCTATATACTTTAGGCAACAGTTAACTCATTAATTAAGATGCTGAGGTACTATCAACTAGATCTGTTCACACACATACTTTAGTAACCAGCTCCATTAATCATCTGATCAGCTATGTAAACTAATCACTGAACCTGGAAATTATGTGCTTCGATAGAACATGGAAACTAATCAAATGCAGAAGCGTTGTTTCAGTTTGAGTTCTGTTTGAAATGTTGCAACTTCAGAATTCTGGGAACTTTCCATAAAGTTTGCATCAGTTTAGTGGGTTCACCTATATTATGTTGTTGGAAGCTAGTTCATGATGAACTGATTTAACTCTCTACTGGAATATTATTGTTTTCTTTATGGGAGGAATATAGTGTATTAGTTGATGTAAATTTGTTTGGGTTCAGACCTATGCTTCCTCCACTGTTTTGTAGAGTTGGCTAATTTTAGATGCTGCATAATAACCTTTAAGGCTGTGGCCAATTTTAGATGCTGCATAACAATCTTTGTACTGCATAATAAAAAATTGTACCAAAGATGAATGGTCGATTAGTTTTAGCTTCAAGCCATTTTAGTATATTCTTTGTGCATGTGGCCTGTGGCTATAACTAGTTTGTTGTAGTTCATCCGCGATGTCCAGTAGCAATGAGATCCGAGAGATACCGACCATTCGAGCCACTTAACTTATTCAGCTTTCACTCTACAATCTTGCTAATTTAAAGTCAGTGGGGGGCTTTCCCCCACTGTCCATAGTTCCTAAAAAAACTTATTCAGCTTTGGCCATCCTCATTTGCTATGCTAGGTATAATGTAAACTCTCTTCTGAATTTGATTTGTACTAGTTTGACTTTCCTAAGTTTCTTTTCTTGTTAGCAGTGCTTACACTATCTTTCTATAGGCGCCGCCGGATTCGAGGGTGGAGCCCGAGCCTCCACTGGAGCATGGATCAGCCGTGTAGAGGTGGAGCTCCGCATGGATCACGACTTGGTCATTATGGGGGCCTCGACCATCAAGCTCGCGGGCGAGATGGACGGCCTTGGCAACGGAGGCGCGCGTGAGATCCTGGGGTTGACCAATCCACGGGGCGCTAGATCTTCCCTCGGGGTCGCCTGATGTAGCCACACTGTCGCCGGATCTCCTCCCCCCTCTCTTTCTGTGTTTTTCTGTCAATAGCTAGTAGCATAAGTTGGAGCTGGCTGTACCAGGAACTTAATCTGTATTTATTCAACTAGATCAAGTACAAGTACATTAGTTCGTAATCTGCTATTAATACATCTCCAATTCATAAATTTCCTGAAGTAGTGCATGTAATATATTTAGGTGCTGGTTAATTAGAAAATGGATGTGATTTCTAACTTGATTGCTGTAGGATACAAGATATATCTCCGTTGGTTCATCTTGCTGTAGAATATGCCCCTGTTCATTCATTTATGTGTATTGCTATTTACGTCCTAAATATTTTTCTTGAAGCTCCACTGCCGCATCCTGTTCCTGGTAAAAATACGAAGGAATCCCTTTTAACTTGTTCCTGTTCACATACACATGTTCACGAGCACACATTGACATGGCCAAGCCTCACGTGCACATGGTGAGTGAGCTTCAGAATTGAATTTTGTTTTTGCTGGGTTAGCTCAACCCAAAAGAACTGTGTCACGCACATTTTTTTTCAAGTAAACTGAAGCATTCTTTTTTTCATTTCATTTCATCATGTGTGTGCCAGATGCTTTTACTTCCACAACGCGAATGAGCTAATGATGAACTACTCTAATTTAAATGAGTTGGGATTCATCACTACAATATGAGTATGTTTGCATTTTACTTAGCTCGTAACCAATAACCCAGTCATTAACTAAATATTTGATTACATCATGAGGTTTTCTACAAATTAGTAAGGTAGTGGTTTCAGCTGCTGCATTGTTGCTTATATTTGATACTACACAATGTGACTGGAGTTTATTGTGATTTGCAGAAGATAGAATCTGGATGCAATTGCTTTGATATTCCTGTTTAGCCCCCAGGCATGCTCATGAAGTACAATGAGGTGTCCTCATCTGACCATTTCGCCAATGGGTAAGCCTCACTGCCAATCTTTCAAGTAGTAGTTGTACGGTGTCGCTATCATCTCTGTTTGTATATAAGTACGCCACTGTTGAGGTTTAGCAATCTCTGTTATGGTGTTGATCTGAATCATGCTTTTCTGTATGTGACAGCGAACTGGCTACCCTTGTGTAGTTGAGCAATTAGTATCCATACATGCCTAGTGCATGCCTAAATCCCGAGTTTTATTTTTAAACACCTCTCCATATATGTGCAGTGCCTATTGTAATTGTCAAGTGTGAATTCTGTATATGAGGTGTGTTCTCCTTGTAGTAATTTCTAGTAGCCTGCTTGTTATGTGTAGAGTGCACAACACATTACGTGTACTGAGGATGAAATGGTCTGAGTATGGCATTTTCAATTTAACTTACTTTTTTGGTGTTGAGCTGTCGATAAATTGGTGTTGGTACCATGATGCTTGAACTGTTATTTTCTTTTGGTAAATGAACTGCTGCTTTGGTGCATAGGTGTATCTTCACGAGTCACAAAACTCCTGACATGTAGGCGACTGGAGCGCACCAGAAGCATTGACGGTGACTCAGTCCTCGGTGCCGCCCTCTGCTAGAGCGGTGCGTCCCCTCTCTATTCTCCCAGCCACCCCTAAGTTTTGGATTTGAATCGTTTCTGTGAACTCTAGCCATGCTCACTTGTAAATCTAGTTTGATGTTTAAAGCGTGACTTATGATAATCTGGTTTCATCGCCTTCCAGGGACAACATATATATGCTCAATACACTCTACTTGTTTTCCTGTATAGTTTTCTTACTTGTTTTCCTTTATGCGTTCACTCTTTTTCAGGAGCTCCTAGCCTAATTTTTTTTCCTTTATGTTCGCTCTTTTACAGGAGCTCCAGTCCTAATTTTTTTGAGTGTGAAGCCATGAAGCCAAGTGCGAAGCAGTGAATGCTGGAGAGAGATGATGCTGGAGAGATGCCCTTCCTGTAGGTCTGCACATAAGCGGAAGTTACTGGGTATACAAGATTCGATGGTTAAATTGCTTGATGTGATGTGAATGAGTGTATGGAAACTGGTTGTGTAATGTGAATGAGTGTATGTAGTTTCACGTGTTCTGTTCTGTATAGCATATTGTAATAAACTTATTTTAGCTGTTATTTGAAGATTTTCATATGCTTTCTCTCTTCTGTCTGTTTGATATATACATATATATTGCTTATTAATAAGCTGTGAAAAATCTGACATTTGGGACCCATCTGTAAACTGGAGCTGGGAAAAAAGCTGGAAATAAAAAATAAATTGACTGCAAAATGTTGTGCGCTAGAAAATAAAAAGGCCAAATTGTAAGCCAGGCCCATGTAGCTAACCAAAATCAGCATAAAATACATATATTAAAAGAGCTTGCCTAAAAAAGATACATGGGCCGAATTACTGGGTCAGACCCATGTAGCTAATAAAAGCACAGGAAAAAACAACAAATGGGCCGAATTGTTGGGCTAGGCCCATGTAGAAAACCGAATTGGACCGGGCTGAATCTTGTGCCACATCAGCTTGGCACGCTGGATGCCTACGTTGCCTGGGGAGGTTGCTAGTGACCAAAACGCCACAGTAGGAATACTTTGGTCATAAACATCTACGACCATTCCAGAAGAAAGGTCGCTATAGTCAGTTTACGACGCCCAGCTTTTGACCTTATGTTTTTGTCATAAAAAGGTCATAAATGGAAATTTGTGACCATTCAGTGACCAATAGTGGTGGTCATAAGTTGACATATTTCTTGTAGTGGACTAAGTCCTGGGCGTCTGCCCGGGCCGTCGGCCAATAAAAGCCTGTATGGAAGGCCTTGCTTACAAGGGACTGAGCTGCAGCGTGATGTCCGCCGAGTCCGGCATGAATTTCCGCCAGGAGGTTCCGCCCTTCCTCTTTGGAGATGCACCTTTGAAGGACTCCGGTAGTGCTTTTCTTATAAAGCTCTCCCTCATGGACTTTATAGTCTTTAGATTGCCGCACTATGCAGCGTGCCTCATTTTGGTCCTCAGGGAGTTCCTGCCTGGTAAGGTAGGCGAGGGATGGTTCTGTCCATGGGGCGATGACGGCCATTATTACGTGGGATGAAGGTGTTATTTCATTGGCAGAGCCTCCAATTATGTCAGAGTGTTCGGTGTCGGGTAGTGCGGTTGGGTCCGGGCTGTTATTGCCAGGTTCCCCTTCCCATACTACGGATGGCTTGAACAACCTTTCCAAGAAGATGTTGGGGGGAACGTAGCAGAAATTCAAAAAATATCCTACGTGTCACCAAGATCTATCTATGGAGAAACCAGCAATGAGGGGAAGGAGAGTGCATCTACATACCCTTGTAGATCGCTAAGCGGAAGCGTTCAAGAGAACGGGGTTGAAGGAGTCATACTCGTTGTGATCCAAATCACCGGAGATCCTACTGCCGAACGGACGGCACCTCCGCGTTCAACACACGTATAGCCCGGTGACGTCTCCCATGCCTTGATCCAGCAAGGAGAGAGGGAAAGGTTGAGGAAGACTCCATCCAGCAGCAGCACAACGGCGTGGTGGTGGTGGAGGAGCGTGGTACTCCAGCAGGGCTTCGCCAAGCACCGCAAGAGACGAGGAGGGAGAGGGGTAGGGCTGCGCCAAGAAGGAGAGGAACTCGTGTGTCTTGGGCAGCCCAAACCTCAAGTATATATAGGGGGAGGGGAGGGGCTGCGCCCCCACCTAGGGTTCCCTCCCTAGGGGTGGCGGCAGCCTCCAGATCCCATCTGGGTGGCGGCCAGGTGGAGGGGAGAGGGAGGTGCACCAGGCATGGACCCTAAGGCCCATCTGCCCTTAGGATTTGCCCCCCCCCTCCTCCCCTTAGGCGCCTTGGGCCCTTGTGGGGGGGGGGCGCACCAGCCCACCTGGGGCTGGTCCCCTCCCACACTTGGCCCATGCAGCCCTCCGGGGCTTGTGGCCCCACTTGGTGGACCCCCGGGACCCTCCCGGTGGTTCAGGTACGTTACCGATAAACCCCGAAACTTTTCCGGTGACCAAAACAGGACTTCCCATATATAAATCTTTACCTCCGGACCATTTCGGAACTCCTTGTGACGCCCGGGATCTCATCCGGGACTCCAAACAACATTCGGTAACCACGTATATCTATTCCTTATAACCCTAGCATCATCGAACTTTAAGTGTGTAGACCCTACGGGTTCGGGAACCATGCAGACATGACCGAGATAACTCTTTGGTCAATAACCAACAGCGGGATCTGGATACCCATGTTGGCTCCCACATGTTCCACGATGATCTCATCGGATGAACCACGATGTCAAGGACTTAATCAATCCCATATACAATTCCCTTTGTCTAGCGATACGATACTTGCCCGAGATTCGATCGTCGGTATCCCGATACCTTGTTCAATCTCGTTACCGGCAAGTCTCTTTACTCGTTCCATAACACATCATCCCGTGATCAACTCCTTGATCACATTGTGCACATTATGATGATGTCCTACCGAGTGGGCCCAGAGATACCTCTCCTCTTACACGGAGTGACAAATCCCAGTCTCGATTCGTGCCAACCCAACAGACACTTTCGGAGATACCTGTAGTGTACCTTTATAGCCACCCAGTTACGTTGTGACGTTTGGCACACCCAAAGCACTCCTACGGTATCCGGGAGTTGCACAATCTCATGGTCTAAGGAAATGATACTTGACATTAGAAAAGCTTTAGCAAACGAACTACACGATCTTGTGCTAGGCTTAGGATTGGGTCTTGTCCATCACATCATTCTCCTAATGATGTGATCCCGTTATCAACGACATCCAATGTCCATGGTCAGGAAACCGTAACCATCCATTGATCAACGAGCTAGTCAACTAGAGGCTTACTAGGGACATGGTGTCGTCTATGTATCCACACATGTATCTGAGTTTCCTATCAATACAATTCTAGCATGGATAATAAACGATTATCATGAACAAGGAAATATAATAATAACCAATTTATTATTGCCTCTAGGGCATAATTCCAACAATCTCCCACTTACACTAGAGTCAATAATCCAATTCACATCGATATGTGATTAACACTCAAGGTCACATCCCCATGTGACTAACACCCAAGAGTTCTGGGTTTGATCATGTTATGCTTGTGAGAGAGGTTTCAGTCAACGGGTCTGCAACATTCAGATCCTTATGTATTTCACAAATTTCTATGTCATCTTGTAGATGCAACTACTACGCTACATTTGGTGCCATTTCAAATAACTGTTCTACTTGGAGCTATTCTAAATTGTTGCTCCATTATACATATCCGGTATCTCTACTCAGAGCTATCCGGATAGGTGTTAAGCTTGCATCGACGTAACTCTTTATGTCGAACTCTTTATCACCTCCATAACCGAGAAACATATCCTTATTCCTCTAAGGATAATTTAGACCGCTATCTGGTGATCTACTCCTAGATCACCTTTGTACCCTCTTGCCAAATATGTGGCAAGGCACACATCAGGTGTGGTACTCAGCATGGCATACCGTGTGGAGCCTATGACAAAAGCATAGGGGACGACCTTCGTCCTTCCTATTTCTTCTGCCGTGGTCGAGCTTTAAATCTTAACTTCATACCTTACAACTCAGGCAAGAACTCCTTCTTTGACTGATCCATCTTGAACACCTTCAAGATCATGTCAAGGTATGTGCTCATTTGAAAGTACCATTAAGCGTTTTGATCTATCCTTATAGATCTTGATGCTCAATGTTCAAGTAGCTTAATCCAGGCTTTCCATTTAAAAACACTTTCCAAATAACCCTATATGCTTTCCAGAAATTCAACGTCATTTCTGATCAACAATATGTCAACAACATATACTCATCAGAAATTCTATAGTGCTCCCACTCACTTCTTTGGAAATACAAATTTCTCATAGACTTTGTATACACCCAAAATCTTTGACCATCTCATCAAAGCATACATTCCAACTCCGAGATGCTTACTCCAGTCCTTAGAAGGATTGCTGGAGCTTTGCATACTTATTAGCATCTTTCAGGATCGACAAAACCTTCCGGTTGTATCACATACAACCTTTCCTCAAAAATCGTCGAGGAAACAATGTTTTGACATCCTATCTGCAAGGTTTCATAAATAATGCAGTAATCGCTGATATAATTCCAACAGACTCTTAGCATCGCTACGAGTGAGAAAGTCTCATCGTAGTCAACTCCTTGAACTTGTCGGAAAACATCTTAACGACAAGTCGAGATTTCTTAATGGTGATACTTACCATCATTGTCCGTCTTCCTTTTAAAATCCATATGTACCTAATAGCCTTACGACCATCAAGTAGTTCTTCCAAAGTCTACACTTTGTTTTCATATATGGATCCTCTCTCGGATTATATGGCCTCGAGCCATTTTGGAATCCAGGCCCACCATCGCTTCTCCATAGCTTGTAGGTTCATTGTTGTCTAGCAACATGACTTCCAAGATAGGATTACGTACCACTCTGAAGTAGTACGCATCCTTGTCATCCCACGAGGTTTGGTAGTGACTTGATCTGAAGTTTCATGATCACTATCATAAGCTTCCACTTCAATTGGTGTAGGTGCCACAGGAACAACTCCCTGTGCCCTGCCACACACTAGTTGAAGAGACGGTTCAATAACCTCATCAAGTCTCCACCATCCTCCCACTCAATTCTTTCGAGAGAAACTTTTCCCTCGAGAAAGGACCCGATTCTAGAAACAATCCCTTATTACTTTCGGATCTGAGACAGGAGGTATACCCAACTATTTTGGGTGTCCTATGAAGATGCATTTATCCGCTTTGGGTTCGAGCTTATCAGCCTGAAACATTTCACATAAGCGTCGCAGCCCCAAACTTTTGAGAAATGTCAGCTTAGGTTTCTCTAAACCATAGCTCATATGGTGTCATCTCATCAGAATTACGTGGTGCCCTATTTAAAGTGAATGTGGTTGTCTCTAATGCCTAACCCATAAACTATCATGGTAATTTGATAAGAGACATCATGGTATGCATCGTATTCAATAGGGTGCAGTTATGATGTTCGGACACACCATCACACTATGGTGTTCCAGGTTGTATTAGGTCTGAAACAATTTCCACAATGTCTTAATTCTGTGCCAAACTCGTAATTCAGATATTCATCTCTATGATCATATCATAGATCTTTTATCCTCTTGTCACGACGATCTTTCAACATCACCCTGAAATTACATGAACCTTTCAATAATTCAGACTCGTGATTCATCAAGTAAATATACTCAACATCTACTCAAATCATCTGTGAAGTAAGAACATAATGATATCCACTACACGCCTCAGCACTCATTGGACTGCACACATCAAAATGTATTACTTCCAACAAGTTGCTTTCTAGTTCCATTTTACTGAAAACGAGGCTTTCAGTCATCTTGCCCATGTGGTATGATTTGCATGTCTCAAGTGATTCAAAATCAAGTGAGTCCAAACGGTCCATTTGCATGGAGTTTCTTCATGCATATACATCAATAGACATGGTTCGCATGTCTCAAACTTTTCAAAAACAAGTGAGCCCAAAGATCCATCAACATGGAGCTTCTTCATGCGTTTTATACCGATATGACTTACGTGGCAGTGCCATAAGTAGGTGGTACTATCATTACTATCTTATATCTTTTGGCATGAACATGTGTATCACTACGATCGAGATTCAATAAACCATTCATTTTAGGTGCAAGAGCATTGAAGGTATTATTCAAATAAACAAAGTAACCATTATTCTCCTTAAATGAATAACCGTATTGTGATAGACATAATCCAATCATGTCTATGCTCAAGGCAAACACCAATCTCAATGGTAGAGGGAGCGTGCGATGCTTGATCACATCAAGCTTGGAAAAAACTTCCAACACATATCGCCAGCTCACCTTTAGCTAGTCTCTGTTTACTCCGCAACCTTTTATTTCGAGTTTACTAACACTTAGCAACCGAACCGGTATCTAATACCATGGTGCTACTAGGAGTACTAGTAAAGTACACAATGTATATCCAATATACTTCTATCGACTTTGCCAGCCTTCTCATCTACCAAGTATCTAGGGTAATTCTGCTCCAGTGGCTGTTCCCCTTATTACAGAAGCACTTAGTCTTGGGTTTGGGTTCAACCTTGGGTTTCTTCACTAGAGCAGCAGCTGATTTGCCGTTTCATGAAGTATCCCTTCTTGCCCTTGCCCATCTTGAAACTAGTGGTTTCACCAACCATCAACAATTGATGCTCCTTCTTGATTTCTACTTTTGTGGTGTCAAACATCGCGAATATCTCAAGGATCATCATATATGTCCCTGATATATTATAGTTCATCACGAAGCTCTAGCAGCTTGGTGGTAATGACTTCGGAGAAATATCACTATCTCATCTGGAAGATCAACTCCCACTCGATTCAAATGATTGTTGTACTTAGACAATCTGAGCACAAGCTCAACAATTGAGCTTTTCTCGCTTAGTTTGCGGGCTAAGAAAATCGTCGGAGGTCTTATACCTCTTGACGTGGGCACGACCCTGAAATCCCAATTTCAGCCCTCGAAACATCTCATATGTTTTGCAACGTTTCAAAACCGTCTTCGGTGCCTCAACTCTAAACCGTTTAACTGAACTATCACGTAGTTATCAAAATGTGTACGTCAGATGTTCGCAACATCCACAGATGACGTTCGAGGTTCAGCACACTGAGCGGTGCATTAAGGACATAAGCCTTCTATGAAGCAATGAGGACAATCCTCAGTTTATGGACCTAGTCCGCATAATTTCTACTATCAACTTTCAACTAAATTTTCTCTAGGAACATATCTAAACAGTAGAACTGAAGCGTGAGCTACGACATAATTTGCGAAGACCTTTTGACTATGTTCAGGATAATCAAGTTCATCTTATGAACTCCCACTCAGATAGACATCCCTCTAGTCATCTAAGTGATTACATGATCCGAGTCAACTAGGCTGTGTCTGATCATCACGTGAGATGGACTAGTCAACATCGGTGAACATCTTCATGTTGATCGTATCTACCATACGACTCATGCTCGACCTTTCGGTCTCTTGTGTTCCGAGGCCATGTCTGTACATGCTAGGCTCATCAAGTCAACCTAAGTGTTTTGCATGTGTTCCGAGGCCATGTCTATACATGCTAGGCTCGTCAACACCCATTGTATTAGAACGTAAGAATCTATCACACCCGATCATCATGTGGTGCTTCGAAACGACGAACTTTCGCAACGGTGCACAGTTAGGGGGAACACTTTCTTGAAATTTTAATGAGGGATCATCTTATTTACTACCGTCGTTATAAGCAAATAAGATGTATAAACATGATAAACATCACATGCAATCAAATAGTGACATGATATGGCCAATATCATATTGCTCCTTTTGATCTCCATCTTCGGGGCTCCATGATCATCATCGTCACCGGCATGACACCATGATCTCCATCATCATGATCTCCATCATCGTGTCTTCATGAAGTTGTCTCACCAACTATTACTTCTACTACTATAGCTAACGGTTAGCAATAAAGTAAAGTAATTACATGACGTTTATGTTGACACGCAGGTCATAAATAAATTAAGACAACTCCTATGGCTCCTGCCGGTTGTCATACTCATCGACATGCAAGTCGTGATTCCTATTACAAGAACATGATCATCTCATACATCACATATATCATTCATCACATCCTTTGGCCATATCACATCACATAGCATACCCTGCAAAAACAAGTTAGACGTCCTCTAATTGTTGTTTGCATGTTTTACGTGGCTGCTATGGGTTTCTAGCAAGAACGTTTCTTACCTACGCCAAAACCACAACGTGAATTGCCAATTTCTATTTATCCTTCATAAGGACCCTGTTCATTGAATCCAATCCGACTAAAGTGGGAGAGACAGACACCCGCCAACCACCTTATGCAACTAGTGCGTGTCAATCGGTGGAACCGGTCTCACGTAAGCGTACGTGTAAGGTTGGTTCGGGCCTCTTCATCCCACGATGCCGCCGAATCAAGATAAGACTAGTAACGGCGAGATAATTGACAATATCGATGGCCACAACTACTTTGTGTTCTACTCGTGCATAGTAACTACGCATAGACCTAGCTCATGATGCCACTGTCGGGGAACGTAGCAAAAATTCAAAAAAATTCCTACGTGTCACCAAGATCTATCTATGGAGAAACCAGCAACGAGGGGAAGGAGAGTGCATCTATATAGCCTTTTAGATTGCTAAGCGGAAGCGTTCAAGAGAACGGGGTTGAAGGAGTCGTACTCGTCATGATCCAAATTACCGGACATCCTAGTGCCGAACGGACGGCACCTCCGCGTTCAACACACGTACAGCCCGGTGACGTCTCCCATGCCTTGATCCAGCAAGGAGAGAGGGAGAGGTTGAGGAAGACTCCATCCAGCAGCAGCACAACGGCGTGGTGGTGGTGGAGGAGCGTGGTACTCCAGCAGGGCTTCGCCAAGCACCGCAAGAGACGAGGAGGGAGAGGTGTAGGGCTGCGCCAAGAAGGAGAGGAACTCGTGTGTCTTAGGCAGCCCAAACCTCAAGTATATATAGGGGGAGGGGAGGGGCTGCGCCCCCACCTAGGGTTCCCTCCCTAGGGGTGGCGGCAGCCTCCAGATCCCATCTGGGTGGCGGCCAGGTGGAGGGGAGAGGGAGGCGCACCAGGCATGGGCCCTAAGGCCCATTTGCCCTTAGGGTTTGCCCCCCTCCTCCCCTTAGGCGCCTTGGGCCCTTATGGGGGGGGGGGCGCACCAGCCCAGCTGGGGCTGGTCCCCTCCCACACTTGGCCCATGCAGCCCTCCGGGTCTTGTGGCCCCACTTGGTGGACCCCCGGGACCCTCCCGGTGGTCCCGGTACGTTACCGATAAACCCCGAAACTTTTCCGGTGACCAAAACAGGACTTCCCATATATAAATCTTTACCTCCGGACCATTCCGGAATTCCTCGTGACGTCCGGGATCTCATCCGGGACTCTGAACAACATTCATTAACCACGTATATCTATTCCTTATAACCCTAGCATCATCGAACCTTAAGTGTGTAGACCCTACGGGTTCGGGAACCATGCAGACATGACCGAGATAACTCTTTGGTCAATAACCAACAGCGGGATCTGGATACCCATGTTGGCTCCCACATGTTCCACGGTGATTTGATCGGATGAACCACAATGTCAAGGACTTAATCAATCCCGTATACAATTCCCTTTGTCTAGCGGTATGATACTTGCCCGAGATTCGATCATCGGTATCCTGATACCTTGTTCAATCTCGTTACCGGCAAGTCTCTTTACTCGTTCCATAACACATCATCCCGTGATCAACTCCTTGATCACATTGTGCACATTATGATGATGTCCTACCGAGTGGGCCCAGAGATACCTCTCCGTTTACACGGAGTGACAAATCCCAGTCTCGATTCGTGCCAACCCAACAAACACATTCGGAAATACCTGTAGTGTACCTTTATAGACACCCAGTTACGTTGTGACGTTTGGCACACCCAAAGCACTCCTATAGCATCCGGGAGTTGCACAATCTCATGGTCTAAGGAAATGATACTTGACTTTAGAAAAGCTTTAGCAAACGAACTACACGATCTTGTGCTAGGCTTAGGATTGGGTCTTGTCCATCACATCATTCTCCTAATGATGTGATCCCGTTATCAACGACATCCAATGTCCATGGTCAGGAAATCGTAACCATCCATTGATCAACGAGCTAGTCAACTAGAGGCTTACTAGGGAAATGGTGTCGTCTATGTATCCACACATGTATCTGAGTTTCCTATCAATACAATTCTAGCATGGATAATAAACGATTGTCATGAACAAGGAAATATAATAATAACCAATTTATTATTGCCTCTAGGGCATAATTCCAATAGACATCTGCCGCCTGATTATTTTCCCAGGCTATATGGTGAAATTCGAGCCCTTCGAACCGAGTTGACATTTTTAGGACGGAGTTGCGATAAGCTGCCATTTTTGGATCCTTGGCATCAAAGTCTCCATTTATTTGGGATATTGCGAGGTTTGAGTCCCCACGCACCTCTAGGCGTTGAATGCCCATGTATACTGCCATCCGCAGACCATGTAAAAGGGCCTTATATTCGGCTGCGTTGTTGGAGTCTGTGTACATTATCTAGAGTACATATTGAACTGTGTCTCATGTGGGGGACGTCAAAACGATGCCAGCCCCTAGACCGCCCAACATTTTGGAGCCGTCGAAGTGCATGACCCAGTTTGAATATGTGCCGTACTCTTTAGGGAGTTCGGCCTCCATCCATTATGCGACGAAGTTGGCCAAAACTTGCGACTTGATAGCTCGCCGTGGCTTGTAAGTTATGTCAAACGGGAGGAGCTCAATGGCCCATTTTCCAATCCGGCCCGGCCCGTCGCGTCGCGGTTGTTTATAATATCGTTAAGTGGCACTTTCGAGGCTACTGTTATTGAACACTCTTGAAAGTAGTGTCGTAGCTTCCGAGATGCCATAAATACCGCGTACGCAATCTTTTGATAATGCGGGTCCCATGACTTGCACGGAGTAAGGAATGTGGAAACGTAATAGACCGGCTTTTGAAGGGGGAATTTGTGTCCGTCCGTTTCTCGTTCGACGACGAGCACTGCGCTTATGACCTGATGGGTTGCTGCAATGTATAATAGCATTGGTTCGCTAATGTTTGGCGCGGCCAGGACTGGGTTTGTTGCCAAGATGGCTTTTATTTCGTCGAGTCCGGCCGTGGCTGCATCCGTCCACTCGAAGTGTTCGGTGCGCCGAAGGAGGCGATAAAGGGGTAGGTCCTTTTCTCCTAGGCGGGAGATAAAGTGGCTTAGAGCCGCCTCGCATCCGGTTATTTTTGTATTTGTTTGAGGTCCTTCGGGATATCCAATTGTGACAGAGCTCGGATCTTGGCTCGATTTGCTTCTATTCCTCTACCGGATACAATGAAGCCCAAGAGCTTTCCGGCTGGAACACCGAAAACGCATTTTTCCGGGTTGAGCTTGATGTCGTATGTTCGGAGGTTATCGAATGTTAGCCTCAAGTCGTCTACTAGACATTCGACATGTCTTGTTTTAACGACCACATCATCTACGTATGCCTCCACTGTTTTGCCGATCTGGTTTGCCAGACATGTCTGAATCATGCGCTGATATGTTGCGCCGGCGTTTCTGAGCCTAAAGGGCATTGTGTTGAAGCAGAATGGGTCGTATGGTGTGATGAATGCCGTTGCGGCTTGGTCTGACTCTGCCATCTTTATTTGATGGTAGCCGGAGTATGCATCGAGGAAACACAACGAATCGTGTCCTGCTGTAGTGTCGATAATTTGATCAATGTAGGGGAGAGGGAAGGGATCCTTTGGGCAAGCCTTGTTAAGGTCATTGAAATCAACGCACATGCGCCAGGATTTGTCCTTCTTTGGTACCATCACCAGGTTTGCTAGCCAGTCCGGATGTTTTATATCTTTGATGAATCCGGCCTCCAATATCTTGGCTAGTTCCTCTCCCATGACCTGTCTCTTAGGTTCGGAAAAACGCCGAAGAGCCTTTTTGACTGGCTTGAATCCTTTTAGGATATTTAAGCTGTGTTCGGCCAGCCTGCGTGGGATTCCTGGCATGTCTGAAGGGTGCCAGGCGAAAATGTCCCAGTTCTCTCGTAGGAACTCTCGCACTGCGTCGTCTACATCAGGGTTTAACTGTGCCTCGATGGAAGCTGTTTTATTGGGGTCCATAGGATGGACCTGGAATTTGACTATTTCGTCCGCCGGTTTAAAGGAGGTGGACTTGGATCTTTTATCGAGTATCACATCATCCCTATTTACCATGGAGCGCAGCGCAGTCAGTTCCTCGGCCGCTAGGGCTTTGGATAGCGCCTCGAGGGCCAGTGCGGCTGTCTTGTTTTCGGCGCGGAGTGCTATGTCCGGATCACTAATGAGAGTGATGATTCCGTTAGGCCCGGGCATCTTGAGCTTCATGTACCCGTAATGGGGTATTGCTTGGAAGACTCTAAACGCTTCCCGCCCTAGCAGAGCGTGATATCCGCTACTGAACGGGGCCACCTGGAACGTGACCTCTTCGGACCTGTAATTATCCGGCGTGCCGAACACCACATCTAGTGTGATTTTTCCAGTACAGCGCGCTTCCCGGCTGGGGATTATTCCTCTAAAGGTCGTGCTGCTTCGCTCAATGCGGTTCCAGTCTATTTCCATTTTTCGAAGGGTTTCCTCATAAATGAGGTTCAATCAGTTGCTGCCATCCATGAGTACCTTGGTAAGACGAAAGCCATCCACTATTGGACTGAGGACCAATGCGGCTGGTGCTCGGGCTGTTCGGAATTTAGGTTTATCACTGGCGTTAAAAGTAATAGCCGTGTTAGTCCATGGGTTTATTGTTGCTACTTGGTAGACTTCGGCAAGGCCGTGGAGTGTTCTTTTTCGCATATTATTTGATGTGAAAGTCTCAAAGACTGTTAATACCGTACTGGTTTCTCCGGGGTGGCTTTCTGTGGCTTCTGAAATTAGAAGTTCTTCGCCAATTTTTGCCACCTGCCGGAGTATCCAACATGCTCTAAGGCTATGAGTTGGTGTGGCGCCCACTGCACTGTGGATTTTATAGGGTCCATTAAGCCATCCTTCCAGCATGGTTCCGTGCCCTGTATAGGGCTTTTGCTTTTTGGTATTGAACCCGGGTGTCTGGTGATGATACACCCTTTTGTTTCGGACTGGGTTTGTATTCAGGGTCGGATTGTCCCAAAATTTTATTTCGGTTTTCTAGGCGCTTTCCATCGCACAGTACTTTCGTACTATGGACGCCAAGTCAACGAAGCATGTAATATCATGGTGACTTATGGCGTTGAGGATTCCCTTGTCCGTGCAATTATTGCAGAAGAATAAAATTGCGTCTTCCTTGCGGCAGTCCTTTATCCTCTTCATAACCAGGAGGAATCTGGCCCAGTAATGATGTACTGTTTCTTCATGCTCTTGCATAATTTGGGATAGATCACTTATGTACGAGTGGGTGGGTGGAATCAAATCCGGAACCTCACCCAATCTGAGACCCAGGGGCCAAGGAGTTTCCGAACTCGGAAGTTTGGATTCTTGGATGCTGTCCAATGAATCTAGCCCGTCACCTGACTTTAAGTTCAGGTCTTGAGTGATGTCCTCCCCTCCGCGGGTATCCGACTTGGAGGAATCGGGAATCCGGACATATCTAGTCCTTAAGATAGATGAAGGGTCGCCACACTGTCCCTCTACCACGGCAACGTGATGGGTGACCTGGGGGGAGTTAATCTCTCTGAGATCGGGTTTAGACCCAATCTGGTCATAATCCGTAGCGACTCCCAGGGCGGCGAAGCAATCCAAGAGCTCGTTTAGGGAAGAGAGCTCCATTGGATCTAGCTGCTCGGCGAATTCCGAGCTGACGTGAAGATTGCTTTCGATGACCCGAGACGTCATCATCGGCGCAGCAGCCGAACAGGTGGTCATAAGGAAACCACCTAGCATGAGAGTCTGGCTGACAGCCAAAGCTCACTTAGTAACGGTGTCATCTTTAAAGACGGGATGAGGCATCCTTCCGGATGGTGACGGCACAGAGGAACTCTCAATGAAAGCACCAATGTCGGTGTCAAAACCGGCGGATCTCGGGTAGGGGGTCGCAAACTGTGCGTCTAGGCCGGATGGTAACATGAGGCAGGGAACACGATGTTTTACCCAGGTTCGGGCCCTCTTGATGGAGGTAAAACCCTATGTCCTGCTTGATTAATATTGATGATATGGGTAGTACAAGAGTAGATCTACCATGAGATCAGAGAGGCTAAACCCTAGAAGCTAGCCTATGGTATGATTGTTGTTCGTCCTACGGACTAAAACTCTCTAGTTTATATAGACACCGGAGAGGGCTAGGGTTACACAGAGTTGGTTACAATGGTAGGAGATCTACATATCCGTATCGCCAAGCTTGCCTTCCACGCCAAGGAAAGTCCCTTCCGGACACGGGAAGAAGTCTTCAATCTTGTATCTTCATAGTCCAGGAGTCCGGCCGAAGGTATAGTCCAGCTATTCGGACACCCCCTAATCCAGGACTCCCTCAAGGATCCTTCACACTGTCAAAAGAAACTTCTGGTACATGAATGTTGGATGGATCAACATCAAAAGTCAACTTCCGAGCTACTAGTCTGGTAGGAGAGGGAAGCCGAGGTAGGGGCTGAATCTCCTTATACAACAGTGTAGGTGGCCAAACAAAGGGCAGCTCCTGAGGGAAAGCTTGCAACCAAGATCTCTTGAGGGAAACACTATCTAGCACCATTGGCAGCTGCTTGGTGTCGGTGTCAAAACCGGCGGATCTTGGGTAGGGGGTCCCGAACTGTGCGTGTAAGGCTGATGGTAACAGGAGGCGGGGGACACAATGTTTACCCAGGTTTGGGCCCTCTCGATGGAGGTAATACCCTACTTCCTGCTTGATTGATCTTGATGATATGAGTATTGCAAGAGTTGATCTACCACGAGATGGTAGAGGCTAAACCCTAGAAGCTAGCCTATGATTCTGATTGTTGTTTCTATGGACTAAACCCTCCAGTTTATATAGACACTAGAGGGGGCTAGGGTTACACAGAGTCGATTACAGAGAAGGAGATGTACATATCCGAATCGCCAAGCTTGCCTTCCACGCAAAGGAGAGTCCCACCCGGACACGGGATGAAGCCTTAAATCTTGTATCTTCATAGTCCAACAGTCCGGCCAAAGTATATAGTCCGGCTGTCCGAGAACCCCCTAATCCAGGACTCCCTCATTAGCCCCTGAACCAGGCTTCAATGACGATGAGTCCGGCGCACAGACTGTCTTTGGCATTGCAAGGCGGGTTCCTTCTCCGAATACTCCATAGAAGATTTTGAACACAAGGATTGTGTCCGGCTCTGTAAAAAAATTCCACATACCACTGTAGAGAGTATAATATTCCAGAAATCTAATCCGCTGACAACTTTTCATAACGTGAGATCTGTTGTGGTCCGGTCATTACGAACCGTTTTTCCCAGCCTGCCACCACACGTGTTGCGAGGCGGTTTTATTGGCACATCTCGTCGAAGCAGAGATCGTGTTCCCCTTACCATGGGATTCTCATCAATATTGGTGTGGGTGACACAATCGTGCTTGTTAGTATGACTCCTCGATTTTAGGCAAGTTCCAAACGACCATGCGGAGGACGCTTGATATTCACCCTCTTTATAAAGGGGCCAAGCCCTATCGTTTTCTTCTCGCGCTCGATTCTTCCCCTCCCCCACCTCAAGTTCCAACACCCAAGGCTCAGGCTAAGCGCTTCGGACCTTCAACCATGTCCGGATCCAACCTTCAAGGTCGGTGGATGGCCTCCTCTGTCACAGAGGAGGACATCAAGAAGCTCTGGGAAGCCAGGTATCTGACCGCCAAAATCTTGCACAGGCCGCCTGCTCAAGGGCAGGTCATCCCCACTCCCGAACCCAACGAGAGTGTCGTATTTGTTTCCCACTTCCTCCGAGGGCTAGGCTTTAGTCTCGATTCCTTTGTAAGAGGGCTTATGTTCTATTACGGGCTTGATTTCCATGATCTGGCTCCAGATTCCATCCTTCACATCTCGTCATTTATCGTCGTGTGTGAGGCCTTCCTCCGCATCACCCCACACTTCAGCTTATGGCTCAAGACCTTCAATGTGAAGCCGAAGATGATCGATGGGCAACACGCAGAATGCGGAGGTGCCATAATAAGCAAAGGCGTCGATGCTCTATGGCCAAAGGGTTCCTTCCTGGAGGTGTCCAACTTATGGCAGCGGGAGTGGTTTTACATCACAGCTCCCCAAGGTACAAAGTGGGTAGCTGCCCCGCCTTCCGCTCGGGTCCCCCGCCGCAACTGGTGTCATGGGTCAACAAGGGGCTGGACTGGGGGCTAGTTAATGACGTGCTGACATTGCAAAGACGCATCCGAGATCTCCTCAAGAGGGATGCCAGTCTTGTCAAGGTAATGCAAGTTATGCTAGTTTGTCGGGTCCTACCATGCCAACGTTGATCTGTCCATATGTGGGAGTTCAACCCGGAAGGACTGTGAACTTTTCAGCAATTCTTCGGCTTGATGCTCGAAGAGATGTATGGATTGTTCTTCGGATCATGAGTAAAGTGTCCGGACACCACCGAAGATGTGGGTCTCAACTGCAACCATTTAGATACCCGCGTAAGTAATTATACGGCCGAACATGCTGTCTTTTTATTTGTCATAACATCATTCTGAAAAAATCGCTCTCGGCCAGGACAGGATAAGAAAGCTGGAGAGGATCAGGTGTTCGTTCCCCCTTCTCGAAGGCTCACAGGATCCTGTACTAGCTAGGATGCTTGAGCACGCACCTTATCAAGTGCCATCAGGGGAAGATAAAGGGAGGAATAAAGAAGCCGAAAGTGGGCTTCACACATTACTCATCCAAACCGGGGGAATTAGTGTCTCCGTGAAAGAGGATAATCGGGGAGAAGAATCTAGAATCCCCTCTCCCCAAGGAAGGAAAAGGACTGCCTCTGAAGACTTGGAAATGAAGGTTTCCAAACAAGGGAAGAAACCTTCGCCAGGGAGCCCTACCCCGAAGGGCGTCCTTACCGCACAGTGCCCGCAAGGGGGCCAGCCCTCCACCGAGCTGTAAGTGAACAAGAGTACTTTGGTAAATATATCCGGCTTTATCTCCGAGGACAATAACCGAGACATATATCTTGCAGTCCGGCTCATAGACCTTCTTGACAGAGTTTGTCTTCCGGGGATCTTCTTCCAGAGATGATGGAGAGCAAAACGCCTCCCCCTGTCTCCCCGCCTCCTGGGGCGGACGACCCTGAGGTGTCATCACGGAGGATTTCTCCTGATCCGCCAAGGCCAGAAGGTAACCCTTTGGCCACCCGAAGTCTGGAGTATTCGGCTCCTAAGGAGAGCAACAGAAAGAGTCCGGGACTGTCCGGTGCACAACCGGACGCACTGATGGGTCTTTTGGAGCAAGCGGCTATCTCACAGGTGCATCGTACTTTAATGGGTACGGTGGCTGATAGGATTTCATCCGCCAAAAGTGGGTTGCATGATGCTTTTACGAGCCTGCTAAGAGGCTTTGAGGTACGCAAAGTAATATATAAATTTTTTGACGGTACCACACACGCTAGGTGTGCTCTATACAGATAGTAGCCCCTGAGACTCTGGTTGCTGTCCAGAGGCGACAAACAGAGGATCATAGTCCCATGTAATGATCGCGTTGCTTTCATGTGCAGGCGGCTGAGGGTCCGGTGGCTGGCCGGACTGCTGAGTTTCCCAGACTGAGGCAGCGACTTGACGCGGCAGATGCCGACATTGCACTTGTGAACAAGCGGCTTGACGAGGCACAGGGTATGTATTTTCGGGTGGTCAACAAATATTAAGAGGAGCATGATGTGAATATCTATAATATGTTGTGACTGCAGATGGAGCTGTCGCCGTGGAGACCCTTCGGGCGAAACTTGCCCGAGGCAAGGAACAAGCCAGGAGAAGTGATGCGGCCGCCCTAAAGGCGGCCGAAGAGTTAAGAGCCGAACAGGCTGCTCATCGCTAGAGCAAAGATAAAATAGCCAAGATGGCTGTTGAGCTGAAAGATGCCGCCGGCCGATATGAGCTTCTTGAAAAGGGAAGCCAAGCGAAAGCGGCTGGCCTGAAGAAAGTTGTGGAAGCAGCCAAGGAAACCCGCTCTAAAATCAGAGCGGCGAAAGAGGTGCTCCGTCAAGCCGGAGATATCACGGCTGGGAAGCCCTTTTTGTTGTGGACAAAGTTTGAAGATCTGAAGTATGTCCCTCTGGATCAATTATGGAGTGATGCAGACGCGTACTTGGACATGGCAATGAGTGCTGCTGATGCGACTGAGTTTTTCAAAGATCAGAAAGATCATGACATGGAAAGGTTGTTCTGGTCATAGTTCAGTGCTCCAACGCATCCGCTGCTATTAAATGAACAAATGGCCGAGTGGGCCGAGCTCCATAGGTTGTCCGGACTTGCCATGAGGTCTGTCGTGGATCATCTTTGGCCGAAGGGACCAAGGCTGAATAGTTATTTTGGTTTAGTGCAACGATTCCTTGGTGGTGTGCCGCATATCGACGCTGTAAAGTGGTCGGCGTGCATAGAGGGTGCGCAGATGGCTCTTGCCTGTGTTTAGACATATTGGCAGAGATGGAGGCCACCGCTATTGCAACCCGGGATCCGGCCGTAGGCCGGGTCTCGGCTGAGCACTATTTTGAAGAAGTCCTAGAAGGCACTCGTTTAATAGAAGCTCAGTGCTCGAATAGTATCATGTTCGAGTGACATGTAACGCAATTGTAAAAACAATGCTATTTGGATTATAAAGGCTATGTTTATACTTTTGCCTGAAAGTATTATGATGCCTCATGTGCAGCCATTTATGTATGTATATAACCTGAAAGTTTGTAGTCGTCGGCTTTAGCCCCCACGCATATAATGTGGGGGTGTTCAGAAAAGCACGTATTCATACTTGACCCAACATCTTGGTCCATTAAGGAGGTGATAGCGTGGCGAACAAGGCAAATAGACTATATAGCTTTAACACTTCCACTTAGCCATAGGAGTTTGACGGTGGGGCTACTATATAGCCCCTGGTACTTCCGCGCTCATCCAAATACGGTGCGCGTACATACATGACCGGGAAATCGGTCCTTCACTACTAGAAAACAGGCTATAGATAATATATACACTAATGGCGCATTATACATGTGGTGCGCCACTACTATATAGTAATGGCGCACTATACATAATGCGCCATTAGTATCTAAAATAGTAATGGCGCACCTAGTAAAATGTGCGCCATTACTATGTTTGACCAAGCTTTGACCCACTTCTGGACATAGTAATGGCGCACTTTTCCCTGATGCGCCATTGCTATTTTTGATACTAATGGCGCAGTTTTCCATGCGGTGCACCATTGTGGTTTTGTAGGTAAGTGCTGCAGCCCGACCGTCCACCATCTCTCTCCTCTCTCTCTCGCACGGAACCCTATCCTCTTCTCCCTCACACCACGCGCACGCGCGCGCACACACACACACACACACATCTCTCGGCCTTGCCCTGGCCCCGATCCATGCCGCCTCCCAGTGCTCCCTCCTCTTCCTACGCGGCGGCCCTTGCCCTCCTCTCTGTTCGGCCCCCTTCGCGCCTCCTCGCGGCAGTCGCAGCCAAGGAGCCTGAGCTCGGTGGCGACAGATCGGAAGGCAGCGTCGGCGCTGGATCTGGGAGTGGTGGAGCCGCCGCCATCTCCACTCGCTGGGAACCGGCCAGATCCGCCCCACGAGCTTCACAGGTGCCACCCCCTTCACCACTAGCCACGGGGACATCCTCGAGGCCGTCGTCATCACCGACCGCGCCACCGGGAGGTTCAAGGGATACGGATTCGTGAGCACACTTCCTCCCTCCTCCTCTGTTTCTTCTTTCCTGTTGTGTGTTCTTCCGGGGTGGGGATCATGGGGAGGGTTTGATTTTCAAGCTAGAGTTTTGTGATATTTTGGCCAGAGGTTTGTGGGGATCAGGGGTCTGGGATTCAGTTGGGGTGGTTTGTGACCTCCAACAGCGGTGATCGGCTTGCAAGGCTTGTGAATTTGGGAGTTTTGTGGTGCTAATAATAGAGCAAGATCGCGGAGCTGATGGATTTGGGGCGGTAACAGGGAAATTTTTCACGAGGCCTAGGGCGTCGTCCATGTAAAAACATTTTTTGGCTGCTTGGGAATTTTTAGGCCACTAAATTTGACTAAAATTTAGGTGTTTCATCATGAATTGCAGAACTATTTGAAGTGAATGCAGAAGCAATTTCATTTTGGGGAAGGAAAATTGGGGGAATGTGTTTCAGAGATGTTAATTTGTCTTAATTTTGTGCGGACATGCGAACAGGTGACCTTCCGAGATCCAGATTCGGCGAGGATGGCCTGCATGGATCCCTATCCAGTAATTGACGGGCGGCGTGCCTGTTTCCAGTGTATTAGAGTTGCCATAATCATCCCATTTCCTATCATTTCAGAGTCTCCACGATATACAGGTATATGATGTAATACTTTGCTCCCTGTCAATGAGTACGCTCAGAGTTTCTCGAGCATTTTTTGGGATCGTCAATTTGTTTAGCCATGTCATATAGATATTGTTATGATTGGTTAATATCCAACTGTGGTAGGTAGACGATAGAAATAAAATGCATTACCGATCTAAATGGGGTTCAGTAGTTCATAGTTACACTCATTGAGAGGTAATATAACTTAATATCAGTTTAATGTGTATGACTGTAACTTGCGGCGGAGGAGCAGAGGCGGCAGCCCGCGCGCAGGGCGGCTGCTCCGGCCAGCCCCTTCGACTTCTCCACCATGATGAACTTGCTGAATGTAACCAAGAGCTTATACAGAATTCTCTGAATGAAGCGTTTACAGTTTCATACTCTGTTTTGTTCTGTTCATTTTCAAACGCGAGTTCTAGGAGGATTTTACATATACTACAGGTTTGAATCGGTTGTTAATTTGGTTGGGTTTCACTAAAGATATTCGCGTCCATTTTAACATATTCGAACTTGCTCAATGTAACCAAGCTCTACTGACACTACTAGGAAAAGGCCTACTAATGGCGCACTGGTTTTTCCTACTAATGGCGCATTACCACTGCGCCATTAGTAGCACGCCACTAGTATATCTTACTAATGGCGCACCACAGGTGCGCCATTAGTATCTGGTATACTAATGGCGCACCAACTAGTGCGCCATTAGTATGTAACAGCATGCGCCATTAGTGTGCCTCCTGGGGGGCCATACGTAAGCATGGCTTTGTCATACTAATGGCGCATTCTTTGTTGATGCGCCATTAGTATCCTTTGGCATACTAATGGCGCACCTGGTGGTGATGCGCCATTAGTATGAATATTTGTGTTTTTTTTTACTTTTCTGATTTTTGGGCAGGTTACAAAATATATTATTAGACAGAATATAAAATATATTATTAGACAGAATATAGACAGCAGCACACAGCAACATCAGATTCATCGAATACAATAGAAGATTAGTCTCCAAATACAATTCATCATATTAGTCTCCGAATTCAAAAGACCGAACAAAGATAAAACATTACAAGTTTCAAGACCGCGAGTATCGAGTTTGTCGGAAGTAATACTAATCCTAACAAGTCCGACTAATCATCATCATAAAACTTCTACTCGTTATTCATAACAAGTCATACGATCATCATCTTGATAGTCTTCGAACCAACCCTACTTAATTGTTCTTAGCACATGATCATCAGTATTAGGCAGACCTAAATACCCTATTTAAGCTAAAATAGCATAAAACAATATAGACCCTGACTCTCCATTATGGAGAATGGAGAACATCCTGTCTCCAATTCTTGCGCTTCGCTTCCTTTTGCTTCCAAGAAGCTCCTTACGACTGTCCATACATTTTTTCCATCCTTTGATTTTCATGTCTCCACTTCTTTTAGAAATCTCGTATGGACAGTTGAGATTCGTAGGACGACCTGGCTGTATGTTCAAAACATTAACACTACCTTTCAGATACATCATATGAGGCACACAATTCTCTGGGATTATCTGTTGAAAAACATAGTAATAACTTCATAGTTAGCAATGATGTACTAGTTTTAGAAGTATGCAAAAGATGCACGGATGTTGTAATAGTAAAAATCTTACCAGGGTATCTCCATGGTAGTTACCATAGTTGAACACATGCACTAGTGGCACGTATTTACCATAATGTTGAGGAGTTTGGTTGTAGATATTGTAATTCTCAATGTCAGTACAAAATCCGACCAAATGATTTTTCTCCTTGTAAGTTGTTAATTCGGAGCCATCGGTGTAGTGGGTTTTGTCTACCATCTCCCGCACATTCTTTGAACAATAAAAATAAGCTGTCAATGGAAATAAGCTGTCAACTATTTTGAAATAAACAATATAAATTAGCTAATAACTATGTTTGAGAAACTCACATAGCGGTAGAATTGGAGGCGTATCAACAAGGACCCAAATGTCCATATTGTCTTGGTTGATGTCAGGATTACCAAGATCCATGGTGATAAGCATACCCTCATCAAAACCATACATCTTGCAAAATGCTTCCCAATTTTTGCAACCAAAATGGGTTACGCTCTCAGAATTATATAGATTTACTTCAAAGTCCACATCGTGATGAGTCCTTAGGTGAATTTTCTTTGTTTCAGAAATTTCATGGTCTTCAAAATCCATCCTCTCCAAGACATAGCGTCTTGCATGGCATGGGATAAGCTATACTCGAACTGTAAAAGATGAAAATTACACGTTGAAATAGTTGAAGTCATGCTTAATTATGAAAATAACACTTGTCGTCGTTGTGTACCGTTTCAACTTCGAAGGTCTCCTCGAGCTTAATGCTGAAGCGTCGATCATCGTCCAGGTGAGGCATGTCGCACAGACCTCGATCGTCGTGGCACCAGTCGCACTCCGCCGGGAGACTTTCGTCATCCGATGATGACGATGACATATCCTGGGACAGCTCCCAGAATTGCTTGCCGCCCGTACCACCGGCCTCATCGTTGTGGGCCATGTTTCTCTCTAAATAGGAAAAAAGTTTGGTCAAAAAGTTGGTTATTGTCAAGGAACAAGATCATGGTCTCATCATTTAGGGTTTGTCGACACCGAGGCACCCTAAAAGCCTAAGCTTTCATCATTTAGGGTTTGTCGACGCCGAGGCACCCTAAAAGCCTAAGCGTACATCATTTAGGTTCTCATCGACACCGAGGCATCCGGGGCAGCCAAGTTAAGTTTTCATCATTTAGGGTTTATCGATGCCGAGGCACCCTAGGTTGGGCCTAATCACTTCGCACTAATCACTTGGCTCTATTGCCACCTATGGTTTAATACAGCAAGAATAAAGGGGCAGTTGATCCTACTTAATTAAGTACTAAGAGACCCCGGCCCATGCATTAGTAGCAAGTACCTCATATGTCCGATTTTTAGCAAAGTCATGCTAAAATTCACGGAAAATTTCAGCATGACCTTTGCTGAAAATAGGACATATGGAGTACCCGAATTTGCCGGAACGGAAGTTAATCGACATTCCGGCAAACTCAAGGGCCTCTCGGGGTACCTGCAAAATCATCACGACACGAAGGGCCTCTCAAGGGCCTCAAGCAGCAGCGGCGTCTCCCAGGACCCCATTTTTTGCTAAATTTCTTTGCGCAACAATCAGAGCAGAAAATTCAGCATATTTCTATACAACAACACTGTAAGATGAAGAACAGTTCTACAACAGCCCATTTATATACAATAGCATCTTTGGTCATACCAATTTCTGAAACAATTCAAATCTGAACTGTATCTTTGGTCATACAAATCTCTAAAACTATACAAATCTGAAATATATATTTGGTCATACAAATTTATGGAACTAATCAAATCTGAACTGTATCTTTGGTCATACAAATCTCTGAAAATTTTCTAAATCTGTGGTCATACAAATTTATGGAACTAATAAAATTATGATAGCTGGACACATAAATTATGATAGATTGTGATGCATGGACTTGTTCTACTCCAGGTTTTCAATTTACAAACACATACAAGCACAAGCAGTGCCAGAGATGATATTTGCTAGATATAATTTCGGCAATGAGATTTAAATAGAGCTGTGGTGATGTAACCTAGGTGAATATACACGAAATAAGGTTTACTGGTGCTACCCAATGCTAGTAATCAAGCAGTAACATAAAATGCTAGTAAGTTCACTGGGAGTAAGTTCCTCTCTCGCGCGCATGCAGCAACCCAGAAAAACACAAGACAAGCAGTAGAATCTCTGCTCTACCGGGAGGCAACGAAGTGGCCAAGGTCACAGGGGGCGATACTTGAGGGGAAGCCCTAGGCTAGCGCGAGGGGGTGGAGCGCTGCTGCTGCTGCTGTTGCTCGGGGACGGCAAGGTCGGAGTGGGCGGCGCGGGAAGGCGGCGGGAGGCGGGGGAGGGGGTTCCGCCGATCCGGCCGGAGGGGTGAGAGGTGGGAGGAGACGAGGCGGCGGCGCGGTCAGGTGGGTTCGTGGGGCACTCCTCTCCCTGGTCCGGACTGGCCACGCTGCTCGGGGACGGCGAAGGAGGCGAGGGGGACGGCGAACACGGCCGGGGGGCAGCGGGTGAGATCGATGAGGCAGGGGAGAGATTAGAGAGATTGGGGATTTAGTGTGGGGGGAAGCTTTCTAATGGCGCACCACCCCCTCGTGCGCCATAAGTACGACTATTCTAATGGCGCACCGAGGGGTGGTGCGCCATTAGAATTTAGTGTGGGGGAAGCTTTCTAATGGCGCACCACCCCCTCGTGCGCCATAAGTACGACTATTCTAATGGCGCACCACCCCTCGGTGCGCCATTAGAATTTTTCTTTAATCATAACAGTAATATTTTTTATAAAAACAGTAATAATTTTTAAAAAATATGTTCAAATTTGTTACTTGAAAATATCATCGGCGGCGGCGGTGGAGCGGGGGAGGGTGCGGGGGTCCGGGTGCTCGTCGGTGGCGGTGGAGCGGGGGAGGGTTGCGGTGGGTCATCGGCAGCGGTGGAGCTAGTGGGGGAGGGTGCGGGTGGGATCGAGATGGAGGGGGATCGAGATCGAGATGGAGGAGGAATCGAGATCGAGATGGAGGGGGATCGAGATCAAGTGTCCTCATGAATTCAAAAAGTGCCCATGAAATTTAAAAATATTCATGATATCAAAAAGTGCCCATGAAATACAATCGAGAAATGAAGACTACGATTTAAATACAATCGATCTTAGCTAGCTATATGTTCACAATCTTCTTGCCCTTCTTTTTCGCAAATGGAGTTCTTCTGTGGAACGGACGTCCTTTAGGTAGGGTGGTCCTGCTTCTTCTTGTGGTGTGTGCTGCTACTTCATCGTCGTCGTCATGTTCGATCTTCGGGTCGCCGTACTTGTCCAAGTCTTGCTCATTGGCTACTCCATCCATTCCGATGATCTTCTTTTTTCCTCTCCTCACAACAACACGACTGGGCTTTGACGGGTCGGTAATGAAGAAGCATTGGTCCACTTGGGAAGCCAGTACCCATGGCTCATTTTTTGCAGTGACGTTTGCACCCGCGGTCTTGGATTTGGCTTCGGGTATAACCATGGTGGTGAAATACCGGTGTTCTTTTAGGACGCTCTTGGCCCATCTGACATGGAACATCAGGACCTTCTCTCCAGCGTAGCTCAGCTCCCAGATCTCCTCGACCCTTCCGTAGTATCTGTCCTTGTCGTTACCGGTGTATAATTCCATCGTTACCCCGGAGTTCTGATAACTATCGCTCTTCATGTCCTTGTCCTCGGTGTAGAATGTGTAGCCGTTGATATCGTACGCCTCATAGGTCATCAGGTTGTGCTCGGCGCCCTGTGACAAGGCGAATATGAGTTGTTCTTCCACGGAAGAATCTTCATGTAAAGGGTACGACAAAAGTTTCTGCTTGAACCAACGCGTGAAACATGAGTTGTGCTCTTTGAGTATATCTCCGTCCGTCCTTTGTTGGCCTCGTTCATTGTACGTCTTCTCAATAAAGGTTTTGTGCTCTACCACCCAAGGATCGACCACGTCTATGTGTTGTAGCGCGACTAGGTTTGCTCTATCAAAATCGGCGAGTCGACCCTCGAAGTCGACATGCATTTCGCGGCGACCCTCACGGTGACCCCATCAAGCGAGCCTGCCGAGGTGCCTGTTGACGGGCAGACCAACGGGGTTCTCGATGCCTAGATAATTCGTGCAGTAGGAGATGCACTCTTTGGTCAGAAAGCACCTGGCTATACTTCCCTTTGGACGTGACATGTTGTGAACGTATCCTTTGATGATACCATTCATCCTTTCGAACGGCATCATGCTGTGCAGGAACGTCGGCCCGAGTTGGATGATATCCTCCACGATATGGACCAGCAGATGCACCATAACGTCGAAGAATGCGGGTGGGAAGTACATCTCAAGCTCGCATAGTATCAGCACGATCTCTTCCTGTAGCCTTCTGAGTTGCCTCACGCCAATCGACTTCCGAGAGATGACATCGAAAAAGTTGCATAGGCCAAATAGCGTTTCACGGACGTGCGCGTCCATGATCCCACGGATTGCATCTGGAAGTATCTGCGTCATCAACATGTGACAGTCGTGAGACTTCATCCCGCTGAACTTCTGCTTCGCTAGGTCTAGGTATCTGCTTATCTTCCCCGCGTAACCGTAAGGAAGTTTTACTCCTAGGAGGCAGGTGAAAAACTGCTCGATCTCCTCCTGACTTAGAGTGAAGCATGCGGGAGGGTAGTCATTTCCGGTCTTCTTGGCCTTTTTGCCTTTGCGATGACTTTCTGTGTCCTGCTTTGCCTCATCATCATCATCATTAGCATGAAGCTCCTGCCTGATGCCCATTGATTTCAAGTCTGCCCTTGCTTTCGGCCCATCTTTGGTCCTCTCTGGCATGTTGAGCAGGGTACCAAGCAGACTCTCGCACACGTTCTTCGTGATATGCATGACATCAAGGCTGTGAGGCACACGGTGGATCTTCCAGTATGGCAAGTCCCAGAAAACAGACCTCGTTTTCCATACCTTCAGTAGCGGCTCTGGCGCCTTTCACTTCTTTCCCGGCTCTGGCGCCTTTTGCTTCTTTCCCGGCAGTGGGCAGTCTTTCAAATTTTTCAACAGCTCGTCTATTTCCTCGCCGCTCCTCGTACACGGGCGTTTTCGGGGTTCGGTTTCACCATCGAATAGATCCTTGCGTTTCCTCCACGGGTCATCATCGTGAAGCCACCTTCGATGTCCCACGTATCTCTATCTAGCTGGCGATACGTAGTGTCATCCATGCACCTTGCGCATCCAGAAAATCCGTTGACTACCCGCCCCGCGAGATATCCGTAACCGAGATAGTCGTGCACCGTCGTGAGCAGTGCGGCTCTCATAGGGAAATATTCTTTCTTTGCGGCGTCCCACGTATTGGCTAGCGTTTTCCACAGCATGTCTAGCTCCTCCTTCAGCAGCCCCAGATACAGATTGATGTCGTTCCCTGGTTGTTTCAGCCCTTCAATTAGCATACTCATGTGAATGTACTTCCTCTTCATGCACAACCAGGGGGGAAGGTTGTACATCCACACAAACACAGGCCAGGTGCTATGTGTGCTTCTCTGGCTGCCAAACGGATTGACTCCACTGGTGGTCACGCCTAGCACGATGTTCCTTGGATCCTTCCCAAATTCTGGGTATTCGAAGTTCAACGCTTGCCACTGGCTCGCATCCTTAGGGTGACTCAGCATCTTGTCTTTTTTATTTATCTCCGGATCATTTCCATCATCTTCCCGCTTCTTCTCCTCCCTATCAGCGTGCCAACGCAGGAGCTTTGCTACCTTAGGGTCCGCGAAATACCGCTGCAGACTAGGAGTGATCGGAAAGTACCACACCGATTTTCGAGGAGCTTTCTTCCTCTTCTTGTATGGAGTGACGCCGCCCACCGGACATATGGTAGAGTCCGCGTGCTCGTCCCGATATATGATACAATTGTTCATGCACACATGGTATTTCACGTGCAGTAAATCCAGAGGACACACGATTTTCTTCGCCTCCTCGAAACTGGTCGGGCACATGTTCCCCTTGGGAAGACGTTTGTGCCAGAATGACATGTTCTCGTCGAAGCATGCGTCGGTCATTTTGTGTTTTACCTTCATCTCCAGAGCCATGAGCGTTAATTTCAGGCGGGTATCCTCGGGCCTGCATCCTTCATACAATGGAGTAACCACGTCTATCTCGAGTTGATCCAGCTTGGCTTTCTCTCGGGCGGCATCTCTTGTGTTATCCGTCTGCTTGAGAAGCAGCTCTTGAATATGAGGGTCCTGCACCCAGCCTCCATCGTCGTCTGCTCCGGCATCTTCATCTTCATGATCATGCCCTTCGTCTTGAACTTCCTCCTCATCATGTATGACATCTTCTACATGATGACTGTGTATAGCATCACAGTCATGATCATGTCCTGGAGATTCTTCGTCTTCTCGCCCGCCCTCGCCGCGGTGGTACTTGTCTTGTTGCCCTTCCTCATTTCTTGCCCGGCCCCGGCCATGGACGACTTCATAGTCATATTCATCACCTTGCCACCGATAGCCATCCATGAAACAATGCAAGAGAAGGTGGTCCCGCACCTGCCCGGAATCCGGGTCCGCAATAAGGCTCTTTAGATTGCATCTTCGACACGGACATCTTATCTTCGTCTCATTCTTTTGAAGCATCTCGGCCTTTGCGGAGCTCAAAAACCTATTCACGATGCCTTTAGTCATCGTGTGGACCATGGTCGCCTGCGGGGTAGAGCAAAACGATATTTTACAACCAAGAAAAAATTTGGCATGACCTTCCCTAAAAATAGGACCAAAAAGAATGCCTAGTGCCAAAATTCTCGCCGAAACGGAAATGAATCAAAACATTCCAGCAAAATATTGGCAACTATCGCATTTCAAATCCCGGTACCTTCAAACACAAACATATATGCAACACCACAAACACATGCAACACCACAAACATACATAGATCTAGCTAGGCCACAAAAAGTGCATGTGCACGTTGTTGGAGCGAGCTAGGGAGAAAAAAAGTAGATCTACATCATGAAGATAGCTTTCCCCTTACTTACCTATCAAAAAGGTAATTTCACCACTTAATTTTGATGAATCTATGGTGGAAATGAGGTTAGGAGGTGGTGGAGGGAATGAAGTGGGGAAAATGAGTGGGTAGGTGTGGGGCTGTCCAAAATATCTTGTTGGGGTCCCAGGTTACTAATGGCGCACCACAAGGAAATGCGCCATTAGTAACCCTGGTTACTAATGGCGCACCTGCAGGTGGTGCGCCATTAGAAGTTTTGCAAAAAAGTAAAAAATATAAATATATATACTAATGGCGCATCGTGTAATAGTGCGCCATTACTAGTTTAAACTAGTAATGGCACACTGTGAAACGGTGCGCCATTAGTAGTTTTGCAAAAAAAAGAATAAGAAAAAAATTACAGTAATGGCGCACTCTCTGCTTGGTGCGCCATTACTAGTTAGAACTAGTAATGGCGCATTGTCGACCTGATGCGCCATTAGTATGTATGGAAAAATGGAAAAAAATTAATACTAGTGGCGCACCCTGTTTCTGATGCGCCATTAGTGTCTTCCACACTAATGGCGCATCACCAACAGGTGCGCCATTAGTATATAGTAGTGGCGCACTACTTACCTGGTGCGCCATTAGTATCAATCCTATCTATAGCCCTTTTCCTAGTAGTG
Organism: Triticum urartu; assembly: GCF_056163025.1. NCBI lineage: Eukaryota > Viridiplantae > Streptophyta > Magnoliopsida > Poales > Poaceae > Triticum > Triticum urartu. The sequence goes on from NC_141879.1 coordinate 113,180,915, forward strand.
TGAAGCATTTTAAAGTTTCTGCAAAACTAGAAATACTTTGCTCCGTTCTCTCCATTGTCAAAGTTGAGTTCTTGGGAAGATTTATTTATACAAGCTCGAATTTCCTATGAATTTGTTTTGATTTGATGGGAATTTGTGTGACAATTAACTTGAATCATGGATTTTGTTCTGGCGTGGGCGCAGGACCCGAGCATCAAGGAGATGGCAGAGCAGATTGCCAAGGACCCGTCCTTCATCGAGATGCCCCGTAAATCTACTGTATGATCAATCAAAACACGTTTTGTCCAAAGTCCAAACTTAATGGTAAACAAGAGGCTAATCTTGCTATTTTTGTTTGTTATGCGGTTTGCACTTTCTGTTTCCTTGAACAGTTTACAGTTCATCTAATTTACATTTTTATGTTAACTTTAGCAATTAATTTACCTCAAACAAGGTAATTAATATGATAATTATCCCCTGTGTATACTGCAAGTAAGTAACTTACTATAATTATATTAAGAAATTAGAATGTTTGTGACCGACTGTTTAATAAGATGCTCTTTTCACAAGGTGTGATATTGTGTCATATTTACCCTCAATCTAGCATATATATGGAGCTGACTTTGTTCCTGGAGGTGAGCATATATTGTTGATCTTCTCATGTCAATTGCAGCAGTTCCTTGATTCACAATTTATATTTGGACGTTTATCCCTGTGAAATAATCACCGCAAGGTGAGTACTTTCTGCAGCTAATGTGTTATGCATAAGCTCAGTGTGTTTGCTCAATTAGCTACTGCTCAATTAAAATTGGTGACCTTCCATTGATGATAGGTTTAGAAATTATGCATTGAGTAACTGGACCTGACCTGGAGTACTTGGTTAATTCAGTGATCTTTTAACAAAATTTTAACTGAATTATTTTGGGCAATGGAGTACTGAATTTTAACTTAGTAACTTGCACTTGCATATGCACTAGACCACTTGTAAATTCTTTGGCTCCTCTTTAATCTGGTGCAATTACTTAACTGACCGTAATAGCCCTGCCACTTGTAAGTAACCATATCATTCAAACATCCAATTAAATCTATTCTAGTCCATTTCCTGAGATGAAATTGTGATGATGGGAGTGACATTAAACAGCTTGAACATCTAATTGTGCATGTACTCCATTGTTATATACTGATCCATCTTGTCTTTGTCCCATGTTAACATTCAAATTGTTAATTGCATTCAAAGTGTTAATTGCAGGAGCAGACACAGAGCAGGAATCTGCTACCTCAAAGCAGTTGATCGACACCGGGAGGGTGGGTACATGATGTCGGAGGCTGCCGGGAGGGTGGTGACGAGCTACCGAAGAGATGAGTTCTGGCTCTCCTCGATGCCAAGACGAGGCGCTGCTGCCGATCGGACGTGGACTCGATTGATTTTGATTTGAGATATGACGGGTTGTAATGTAAAATGCACTTCAATTCAAATTTCCTCCCCTTGCGAGATGTATTCTTGGACGGAGGGAGTAGAAGATTAGTTATAGGATTTTGTTTTATTTCTGTGCAATTTTCTTTTTATTGGATACTTGTAAAGACATGGTAATATTCTTGCTATAATAAAAATTATGGTTCTATTTCATTTTTTGTTTTCAAATTATTTTTCCTTATAGGTTGTTTTTTTTGTAAATTTGTATTTTTTTGTTTTTCAAATATACTATTAGTGGCGCATTTCAGCCTTTATTGGTGGCGCACCTAGCTTTTTAGCTAGTGGCGCACCTCGAAGGTTACTAGTGGCGCACTTGGCTTTATTACTAGTGGGGAACCTAAGGGTTAGTAATGGCGCACTATTAGGTGCGCCATTACTGTCTGGGATAGTAATGGCGCACCAAATGTGCGCCATTACTAAAACTTACTAATGGCGTGCTAGTAATGGCGCACGTAATGTGCGCCATTAGTGGCCAAAATAGGTGTGCCATTAATAACCTGTTTTCCAGTAGTGCTTCGTTAATGCGGAGGAATCGCAAAGATTCCGCTGAGTCATCGAGTGGTTGACCAGTCTCGTGCTTTATCATGACATTCGGTTTTCGGCTTTCTCTACTAAGGTGCTCATCCAGATGAACTAGGGCACAATCGCAGTAGTTCTCCCGATGCCACCTTAGACGATAGAGCAGAACGTAAGGTAGAAAAACACGGGAGCCAGGCAAACCGAACTATTGACCAAAGACATGATCCGGAGTTGATGCATATAAGGCCAAACTCGCGACGCCGAACACTCCCTAAGGTATTCGGACTTTACAACATATACTGGGCTAAGTAACGCCCTCGATAATGAGCCCTGAATTCCCAGGTACTTGCATTAGTATGACGTGACGAAATGCCAATAACGCCAGCATCCCTTTCGGCTGTGTTGAGTATCCGGAGGGACTGAAGCAACAAGAGACAGTAAAAAAGGTTTACATAGGGTCTGAATCTAAGAAGAAGCATTTGAGCGGGGCCCTGCTGCACGTCTGCGCCTGTGTCTCCGTTGTGCCGTATCCTGGAAGGGTGTAGCACGATTATCATCTATAAAAGAGAAAACTGCAGGTGAAAGTCTTCGTGTGAAAAATTGGTTATTCTTAATGAACCATTAAAATGCAATCTAAAGAGGGTCAAGCTGAACTGTAGCCCTTTTTACATGCGGGAAGCCCCTAGCACCGCCTATGGGGGTATACCCATCAACCCAATCTCAGGTTTATCTGAGCTGTTACAGCTAGTGGTGCACTGGACTCGTCTAACCGTGTCCGCGGTCTTGACGACCAATCATTTCTTCTGGTTGGAGAGGACGTTCAGTGATTGGCTGCTAGAGCCGCCACATGTTTCTTCGTACGTGAGGAACGCTCTATGTTTCTGCTAACTATGATGATGCCATGTGGACCGGGCATCTTAATCGTAAGACAAGCGTAATGCGGTACTGCATTGAAACGAGCGAAGGCCGTTCTTCCGAGTAGTGCGTGATGGCAGCTTCGGAATGGAGCGATGTCGAAGGTTAATTCTTCGCTTCGGAAGTTGTCGGGAGAACCGAATACATCCTCTAGTACTAGAGAGCCCGTGCAGCGGGCCTCTGGGCCTGGTATTACTACTTTAAAGGTAGTATTGCTTTGGCTGATTCTTGTCGGGTCTATCCCCATTTTGCATACGGTGTCCTGATATATCAGATTAAGACAACTGCCGCCGTCCATAAGGACTCGGGTGAGATGGTATCCGTCAATTATTGGGTCTAGCACAAAGGCAGCCGATCCTCCATGCCGGATACTAGTCGGGGTGATCCCTGCGATCAAAAGTGATTGGGCAGGCCGACCAAGGGTTGAACTTGGGGGTGATGGGCTCCATGGCGTATACGACTCGGGGCGCGCGCTGGCGCCTCCTCTTCGGTATGTGAGTTGTGTAAATCATGTTCACTGTTTTGACCTTTGGTGGGAACTTTTTCTGTCCCCCAGTGTTCGGTTGGCGAGGCTCATCCTCGTCTTCTCTTGGTGTCTCCCTCCCCTTGTGTTCGGCGTTTCGCTTGCCGGCCTGCTTGAAGACCCAGCATTCTCTGTTGGTATGATTTGCAGGTTTGTCAGAGGTGCCATGAATCTGACATAATCTGTCTAGAATCTTGTTTTGGCTGGACGGTCCATCTCTTCTACCTTTAAATGGCTTTTTCCGTTGACCGGGTCGAGAACCCCTGAATCCAGCATTTACCGCCGTGTTGTCTGGGCTGTCTTCGTTGTTTAGACGCTTGCTTTTATTGTGTCGCGGTTTTCTGTTGCCATCCCTGACTTCGGATGTGCCTGGGTTGCTGGTGCCTGCTACCTCTTGAGCACTGCGTTGGTTTTCCCTGAAGAGGAAGGGATGATGCAGCAAAGTACCGTTAGTATTTCCCTCAAGTTTTTGAGAACCAAGGTATCAATCCAGTAGGAGGCTACGCGCGAGTCCCGTGTACCTACAAAAAAAAAATAAATCCTCGCAACCAACACAAATAGGGGTTGTCAAGCCCTATAAGGCCACTTACGAGAGTGAGATCTGATAGATATGATAAAGATAATATTTTTGGTATTTTTATGATAAAGATGAAAAGTAAAATAAAGGCAAAGTAAATAGCAAAGGAAATAAATAAGTAGTAGGATATCAATATCATAAAGATAGACCCGGGGTCCATAGGTTTCACTAGTGGCTTCTCTCGAGAGCATAAGTATTCTACGGTGGGTGAACAAATTACTGTTGAGCAATTGATAGAACTAAGCATAGTTATGAGAATATCTAGGTGTGATCATGTATATAGGCATCATGTCCGAGACAAGTAGACCGACTCCTGCCTGCATCTACTACTATTACTCCACTCATCGACCGCTATCCAGCATGCATCTAGAGTATTAAGTTAAAAATAGAGTGACGCCTTAAGCAAGATGACATGATGTAGAGGGATAAACTCATGCAATATGATGAAAACCCCATCTTGTTATCATCGATGGCAACAATAAAATACGTGCCTTGCTTCCCCTACTGTCACTGGGAAAGGACACCACAAGATTGAACCCAAAGCTAAGCACTTCTCCCATTGCAAGAAAGATCAATCTAGTAGGCCAGACCAAACTGATAATTCGAAGAGACTTGCAAAGATAACCAATCATATATAAAAGAATTCAGAGTAGATTCAAACATTATTCATAGATATACTTGATCATAAACCCACAATTCATCGGTCTCAACAAACACACCGCAAAAAGAAGATTACATCGAATAGTTCTCCACAAGAGAGGGGGAGAACATTGTATTGAGATCCAAAAAGAGAGAAGAAGCCATCTAGCTACTAAATATGGACCCATAGGTCTAAGGTGAACTACTCACACTTCATCGGAGGGCTATGGTGTTGATGTAGAAGCCCTTCGTGATCGATGCCCCCTCCGGCGGAGCTCCGGAACAGGCCCCAAGATGGGATCTCGTGGATACAGAAATTTATGGTGGTGGAATTAGGGTTTTGGCTCCGTATCTGATCATTTGGGGGTACGTAGGTATATATAGGAGGAAGGAGTACGTCGGTGGAGCAACAGGGGGCCCACGAGGGTGGAGGGCGTGCCTGGGGGGGAATGTAACATCCCAAATTTTCAATTTGGAATGTTATACACTAGATCATCATTGCATATCATATTTATTGCATTTTGGTTGATCCTAGAAATTTTTCGCAACTCAAGGACCCTCGGAGAGAGCTGGGGATTTCGTTATTTTCATATTTGAGTTGTCTCGAATTTTGAAAATAGGATCATTTGATTTTACTTATTTTATCTTCAATAATTTCTATTACAAAAATATGGGAGAGGGAATAAAATGACTTCCCCAAAATAAAGAAATATCGAGGATTTAATAAAAAATCAAATAAGATTTTATTTGGCTTTATTTGCTATTTTATTTGAATTTAGGAAAAATGCGCGTTTTTCAAAATTGCATTTAGGCCCCAAATAAATGTTCATCCTGTGCGGCTTGATTTTAGAAGCCGGGGACAATTTATTTCGGGATTTTTGGAGTCCGTTTAGTATTTCTTTTATTTGTTTTTTATGCGGAATTAATTTTAAAAAAACGCGAACCGACTCCGGGCCGTACCCGAGCGGGACTCCGCCCGGGGGGCCTTTATAAGCCGCCCGACCCGAGCCGCCGAAGCCCATCAGCCGCCGCAGCCCGCCCCGCACCCTAACCCTAGCCGCCGCCGCCGCTGCCCGCCGCCACCCGCCGCCGCCGCCGGAGCCGCTGCCGCCACCACCGACCGCATCCCGAGGTTGACCCCGCCGCCGCTTTTTTGAAAAAACCGTTCAGTTTTTCGTCGGTTTTTTTAGTTTTCGTTTCTTTATTAGATCGGTTTTTTTCGGTTTAGTCTATTTAGTGAACGTTCGCCCGTTCGTTCGTTTTAACGAACGTGTTCATCATTTAGATCCAGTTAACGAACGTTCGTTCATTAAATTGTTCGTCGTTTTTCTTTTCTCGGATTAAATCCGCGATTTTTCTGATCGCGGTTTCTGATCCGATTTTTGTTTTAGTATAACTTCTCGCTCGTTTATCGGAATCAGGCGATTCAAGCGCCTGGAGTTTCGTCTCGAAACCCTCTTTCCGTTTAACCAACTTAAACAAGTTTTTTTTTCTGTAAAATTTTCCCTAGATCCAGAATAGTAATCGAAGCCTATTTTCTTTTGCCGTTTGTGTTTTGTTGCTTCGTTCGATTTGATTCTGTTTGCCAACCGGAGTTCTTAAGTTGAACTTTCTGGTTAGATCTCTTGTTTGAGTTTACCTGTGCATTAGTTGAGTACTTATTGTGTGTTTGTTTGTTTGATATAGAGTACCCGGAGTGGGCCGCTTGTTACTTCGAATCACTAGGTTTCCCGGATCATCAGCAAGGCAAGTAACACTTTGATCATACCTCCTACTACCCAGTTTTATTGCATTAGATCAATCCTCACACATTGCATGATTAGGATCTAATTAAATCGTGGGTTTGGGGAGTAGTTGAGGTAGTACCTATTACCTGTTTATTATCATATCATTGGGAGTTACTTCTACGTAGCATAGTTGACTAAGTCGTGCAGCCACAAGCTATTATGGGCTCTAGCATAGTTGACTAAGTCGTGCGAACTCTTACAGTGGTAGACTAGCAGATGTAGGGGATGTAGGTGGTACGGTCTACCCGATCGTAAGGTGCTAGCGCTTCTGAAAGACTATGTCTCGGTCATCCGTTTCTCAAACACCATGCAGTGCGAGATATCCAACGGAGGAGATCGAGTCTTTTGGGGAAAAGTGCGCAAACCTCTGCAGAGTGTATAAACTAATCATGGTTAACTGTGTCCCCGGTTATGGACATCTTGAGTATCTAGTACTTGGATTATCATGTGAATCTCAGCATGTTACTATAAAATTAAGTTTGACGGTTTGTTTAATGATGTTTAATTGGGATTGAGAATGCTGTCAACCATTCTCAATGTCTAACAACCACCATGATAGTTAAATAAATTTATTCCTTTGCAGTAGGGAAAAATTGGCTTTTCGCAAAACTGTAACCATAGAGCTTTCCACCAGCCAAATATGCATATAGTATAGCTGTTTCATTCCATTACTCTCTATGTGTTACATTGCCAGCATATTCCATGTGCTGGCCCGTTTTCGGGCTGCAACATTAATGTTGCAGACTTTTCAGACGACGATTAAGGAGTTTTAGGTCGTGGTTCTATACTCAGTGATGCCGTTGGAGTTGATGGACTCACTTATCTTCCAAGCCTTCCAATGTTATCGTTATTAGATGGCCTTAAGCCATATTTATTGTAATAAGTTCTCTTTTGAGACACTCGATGTAATAAGTGTGTGATTGCTACTCTGTTATAAATCCTTCAATTACTGTGTGGTGTCAGCATTATTGATCCAGGGATGACACCGAAGCACAGAGATTGGACCGTTTGAGGTCTGGTCGCTACAAGATGGTATCAGAGCACATGCTGACTGTAGGACACGACCACTAAGCTAAAGACCTAGATCACTATTCACTCTCTTCTCTTCGGACCTCTCATCTTTTCTACTCTTTAGGATGGCGGATGCAAGGAACAAGTTCACGCAACCGGATGAAGATACACCCTTGAAGGAAGTCACTAGATATCTAAACATAGGAGTACCAAGCTTCACCGGAACCTACAATGCCACTTTACCTGAAGAAGAGCGCTGGATGATTCAAGTTCAAGTTCAGGAAGGATGTTCATGCCGGTCACTGAGCCCATAGAGTTTTTCTTTTGATGCACCAACTTGGAGTCTAGGAAAGAGCATGGCAGCTCACATCGCCATGGGATGCATTGGAGAAGTCTACCGCAATGATCTCAAGGATACTATCTACCAAATTTGTGGACGCCGAGATGAGCACTGGGAGATGATCAGCACCAAAAAAGGATAGATCAATTGCATCTTTTATCCAGGAGTTAAACCAGCACATTCGACGTTAGGAGAACCAGATGTGCGCCGACATGATAGACCTGAAGAAGGCAAAGACAAGAATCAAGGAACTGGGGGAAGAACTCAAGGCTGCACATGAAGATTATGAAGAGGAAATCGAAGTATTAGTGGATAAGAATGCCGACCTAACAATGAAGATCGGGATATTTATGGGAGGCCCTACACCAGTAGATGAAGACGAAGAACCCAAGGAGATTCGCTCGGAAGACTACATCATCATCGACGACACCGACTCGGATCCAGATGATAGCGATGATGACTATGTTGATGAAACCGGAGCAGATATCATGGAGTCTGCAACAGGAGAATATTTCTAGTAGACCACCTCATAAGTAGTAGTAGTCCACCATGTAAATATAGTAGTCCGAGCACTTCTGCGATAGTTAGATCGATTGTATGCCCTTGTTTGAATGAATGAAGTGAATTGTTTGCTTTTTCCTCATGTGCATATGGGTAGTGTTTTCTCTTTAGACCCCCTCTATTCTTAAATCTCATCTTTTCTAAACCATCAGATGCCTCCGAGACGTGACCCCAGATTTACCTTTCCACCGGAGCTCACTCAGTTGATCCAGCAGCAGAACACATTGATGCAGTTGCTAGTCCAGAATCAGAATCAGGGGAACAACAACAACATCCCACCACCACCACCACCACCTGTTGATCATTTAGCCCGTTTTCTTAGGCTGAATCCGCCGGTGTTTTCCAGTAGCACCGAGCCGATAGTAGCAGATGATTGGCTCCGCAAGACAGCTAGAGAGTTGACCACAGCAGGATGCACGGATGCGGAGAAGGTGAAGTTTGCCGCACATCAGCTTGAAGGACCCGCAGCATCAGTGTGGGAGAATTTCACAGCCACTTTCCCTGTCGACACTGTCACATGGGACCAGTTTCAGCAGGCTTTTCGAACTGCCCATGTTTCAGCAGGAGCTATGGCCTTGAAGAAGCGAGTGTTTCGCAACTTGCGCCAAGGAGGACGGACAGTTGGCCAGTATGTGGAGGACTTTAGTAAATTAGCACATTATGCCCCAGATGACGTTGCTACGGATGCAGCTAAGCAGGAGAAGTTTCTGGAAGGACTGAATGATGAGTTGAGCATGCAGTTGATGGTAGCAACCTTCAACAACTACCAGGAGTTGGTAGATCGTGCTCTTATGATTGAAGGGAAGCAGCAGCAAATTGAAAATCGCAAGAGGAAGTATGCACAAGGAAAGTACAATTCAGGAGCTCAGCAGAAGCCACGATTTACCCCTAGACCGGGAGGACATTTTTAGCATACCCATGGAGGAGGTAGCTCGCACAATCACAATGGCCCCAGGAATGGTAATGGTAATGGAGGAAGCAACGGCCAGAACCGTACCAACCCATCAACCACAGTCAAGAAAGACCTGAGCCAAGTCACTTGCTTTAAGTGCCAGAATACCGGACATTATGCCAATGAATGTCCTGAATCACAAAATGGAAATAGCAATGGAAGCTCTGGGAATAAGCCGAACCCTTTCAACAGGGGACAGGTGAACCATGTTAGTGTGGAGGAGGTTGAAGAACAGCCGGATGCAGTAATCGGTAAGTTTTTGGTTAAGTCATTTACTGCACTCGTTCTTTTCGATACTAGTGCATCGCATTCATACATATCCAGGGGATTTGTGGATAAGTATAAACTGTCAACCCGAGCCCTTAGGTCACCCATGTTAGTAAACTCGCCTAGAACAGAATATATGGCTAGTCTATGGTGTGACCGGTTACCATTAAGGATTGGTAACTATGTTTTTCCCTCAGACCTAATAGTATTAGAATCCCAAGGATTGGATGTGATATTAGGCATGGCTTGGTTATCAAAGTATGAAGGGAATATTGAATGTGCTAGTAAGTCAATTTTGCTTACCACCCAGAAGGGAGAAGGATCAAGTATGTATCCCGACATGTGCCAAAGAGGACTCAAGAAAATTGCTTAACAGGAGTTGTGCAGGAGGAAGTACCAGTAGTAAAGGATTTCCCCGAAGTATTTCCAAAAGAGTTACCAGGCATGCCACCGGATAGAGATATTGAGTTTTTGATTGAGCTATTGCCAGGCACAGGGCCAATATCAAAGAGACCATATAGGATGCCTCCAAAGGATTTGGCGGAAATTAAGAAGCAAATTAAGGAGTTACTGGATAAAGGTTATATTCGCCCAAGTTCTTCACCTTGGGGATCGCCAGTACTTCTAGTGGAGAAGAAGGATGGATCGTTAAGGATGGTTGTCAATTATCGAGGATTGAATGAAGTAACAATCAAGAACAAGTACCCACTACCGATGATCAATGATCTGTTTGGTCGATTGCAAGGAGCTAAGGTATTTTCCAAGATCGATCTGCGATCAGGATACCACCAGTTGAAGATTCGGGAATAGGATATACCCAAGACGGCTTTTACCACCAGGTATGGGCTATACGAGTATACCGTTATGTCATTTGGTCTGACTAATGCACCTGCATATTTTATGAACATGATGAACAAAGTGTTTATGGAGTTCTTGGATAAGTTCGTCGTAGTGTTCATTGATGATATCCTGGTTTATTCAAAGAATGAAGAGGAGCATAAGGAACATTTGCGTTTGGTTCTTGGAAAGCTCAGGGAACATCAACTATATGCCAAGTTTAGCAAATGTGAGTTTTGGTTGAAGGAAGTTGGATTTCTCGGACACGTTATATCCGGAGAAGGTATAGCAGTAGATCCCACTAAATTTGATACCATGACCAAGTGGGAAGCACCAACCACCATGGGAGAGATCCGGAGTTTTCATGGACTCGCAGGATACTATCGGAGGTTTATTGAGAATTTCTCAAATATTGTGAAGCCTATGACGGAGTTGTTGAAGAAGGATACCAAGTTCATATGGACGGACGAATGTGAGGCTAGTTTTCAGGAGTTGAAGAAATGCTTGGTTACTTCACCAGTGTTGATTTTGCCAGACCAGACCAAGGATTATGAGGTGTATTGTGACGCTTCACATCAAGGACTTGGAGCCGTGCTTATGCAGGAAGGAAGAGTTGTTTCATATGCCTCACGACAGCTTAAGCCTCATGTGTTGAATTATGCTACGCATGATTTGGAGTTAGCAGTCATAGTGCATGCACTGAAGACTTGGAGACATTTTCTGATTGGAAACCATTGCAAGGTGTATACGGATCATAAGAGTTTGAAGTATATTTTCACAAAGAAGGAGTTGAATCTCAGACAAAGGAGATGGTTGGAGCTCATCAAGGATTATGATATGAAATTGCATTATCACCTCGGAAAGGCTAATGTAGTAGCTGACGCATTAAGCCGTAAGAGTCATGTCAACACCCTAATGACGGGAGAATTACCAAGGGAGTTAGCCAAAAATCTTCGAGAGTTGTGTTTAGAAATAGTCCCGAGAGGCTATGTAGCAGCTTTGGAGATTCAGTCTACATTGATGGATAAAATCAGAGAAGCCCAAAGGACTGACAAGGAGATTGCTTCTATTAAGGAGAAAATTCGCAAAGGAAAGGCTAAGGGATTTCTTGAGGATGAGCACGATACCTTATGGTTTGAAGACCGTGTCTATGTACCAAATGATCCGGAGATTAGAAAGCTAATTCTGCAAGAGGCCCATGATTCACCATATTCGATTCACCCAGGAAATGCCAAGATGTATTTGGATTTGAAGGATATTTTTTGGTGGACCGGAATGAAGAAGGATATTGCGGAGTACATAGCAGTTTGTGATGTATGTCAGAGAGTGAAGGCAGAGCATCAGAAGCCAGCAGGATTGCTACAACCATTGCCGATACCTGAATGGAAGTGGGATAAGCTAGGCATGGATTTTATTACAGGATTGCCCAGAACACATTCAGGCTATGACTCGATATGGGTTGTAGTCGATTGTTTGATAAAGGTAGCTCATTTCATTCCAGTGAAGAATCCTATACCAGTGCAAAGTTGGCAAAGATATACATGACCAGGATCGTATGTCTGCATGGAGTTCCAAGGAGCATTGTATCAGATAGAGGAACCCATTTTACTTCAAAGTTCTGGAATCAGTTGCGTGAGACTTTGGGAACCAGACTAGAGTTTAGCACAGCTTTCCACCCGCAGACAGATGGACAGACTGAGAGTGTCAACCAGATCTTGGAGGATATGCTAAGAGCTTGTGCGCTAGATTAAGGATCTAGTTGCGATGAGAATTTGCCATATGCAGAGTTCTCTTATAACAACAGCTACCAAACCAGTTTGAAGATGGCCCCTTTTGAAGCCTTGTACGGAAGGAGGTGCAGGACCCCATTATCCTGGGATGAAGTTGGAGATCGCCAGTAGTTTGGACCGGATCTGATAAAGGAATCTGAACAGAAAGTGAAATTAATTCGCTACAGGCTAAAGGTAGCTCAATCCAGGCAGAAGAGTAATGCAGATTCTAAATGCAAGGAGACAGTTTACGAAGTCAGAGACCGAGTTTATCTTCGAGTATCACCACTTCGAGGAGTTAAGCGCTTTGGAGTAAAGGGAAAACTAGCGCCATGTTTTGTAGGCCCATACAAAGTGTTGGAACGTATGGGAGAAGTAGCCTACAAGTTGGAATTACCCGAAGGACTGTCAGGAGTTCACGACGTGTTTCATGTATCCCAGTTGAAGAAGTGCCACGCAGAGATGGCTGACATACCGCTGAAGGATACGGTACCACTAGAAGCAATTCAGTTGGACAGTGATTTGACCTATGAGGAGAAACCAGTTAAGATTCTAGAGTATGCCAGTCGAGTCACCCGCAGCAAGGTCATCAAGTTTTGCAAAGTTCAGTGGAGCCACCACACGGAGGATGAAGCCACTTGGGAACGAGAGGAAGATTTGCAGAAGGACCAGCCTCACCTATTTTCTAGCCAACCCGAATCTCGAGGGCGAGATTCATCTTAAGGGGGGTAGGTTTGTAACATCCCAAATTTTCAATTTGTAATGTTATACACTAGATCATCATTGAATATCATATTTATTGCATTTTGGTTGATCCTAGAAATTTTTCACAACTCAAGGACCCTCGGAGAGAGTTGGGGATTTCGTTATTTTCATATTTGAGTTGTCTCGAATTTTGAAAATAGGATCATTTGATTTTATTTATTTTATCTTCAATAATTTCTGTTACAAAAATATGAGAGAGGGAATAAAATGACTTTCCCAAAATAAAGAAATATTGAGGATTTAATAGAAAAATCAAATAAGATTTTATTTGGCTTTATTTGCTATTTTATTTGAATTTAGGAAAAATGTGCATTTTTACAAATTGCATTTAGGCCCCAAATAAATGTTCATCCTGTGCCGCTTGATTTTAGAAGCCGGGGACAATTTATTTCGGGATTTTTGGAGTCCGTTTAGTATTTCTTTTATTTGTTTTTCTGTGCTGAATTAATTTAAAAAAAACGTGAACCGACTCCGGGCCGTACCCGAGCGGGACTCCGCCCGGGGGGCCTTTATAAGCCGCCCGATCCGAGCCGCCGAAGCCCATCAGCCGCCGCAGCCCGCCCCGCGCCCTAACCCTATAACCCTAGACGCCACCGCCACCGACCGCACCCCGAGGTTGACCCCGCCACCGTTTTTTTTGAAAAAAACCGTTCGGTTTTTCGTCGGTTTTTCATCGGTTTTTTTAGTTTCCGTTTTTTTATTAGATCGGTTTTTTTTCGGTTTAGTCTATTTAGTGAACGTTCGCCCGTTCGTTCGTTTTAACGAACGTGTTCGTCGTTTAGATCCAGTTAACGAACGTTCGTTCGTTAAACTTTCGTTGTTTTCCTTTTCTCGGATTAAATCCACGATTTTTCTGATCGTGATTTCTGATCCGATTTTCGTTTTAGTATAACTTCTCGCTCGTTTATCGGAATCAGGCGATTCAAACGCCTGGAGTTTCGTCTCGAAACCCTCTTTCTGTTTAACCAACTTAAACAAGTTCTTGTTTCTGTAAAAATTGCCCTATATCCAGAATAGTAATCGAAGCCTATTTTCTTTTGCCGTTTGTCTTTCGTTGCGTCGTTCGATTTGATTCTTTTTGTGAACCGGAGTTCTTAAGTTGAACTTTCTGGTTAGATCTCTTGTTTGAGTTTACCTGTGCATTAGTTGAGTACTTATTGTATGTTTGTTTGTTAGCGATAGAGTACCCGGAGTGCGCCGCTTGTTACTTCGAATCACTAGGTTTCCCGGATCATCAGCAAGGCAAGTAACACTTTCATCATACCTCCTACTACCCAGTTTTATTGCATTAGATCAATCCTCACACATTACATGATTAGGATCTAATTAAATCGTGGGTTTGCGGAGTAGGTGAGGTAGTACCTATTACTTGTTTATTATCAAACCTTTGGGAGTAAGTTCTACGTTTGCTTACTATTGCTATGCTATGCTAGTAGATGTGGATTGGGTGAGTGATATCCATGACAGATGTGAGATTTCGTAAATCAATGGTTTATCTAAGGTGGCAACTTAAATACACATCTGGGGGGATTGAGGTACCTGGGTATTCCAGGATTGCTTGTTTTCTTTTGGACCGCCACCCGGGCTCAAAGGGATCAAGAGATTATTCAAGCTAGAAACTTCCGTGTGCAGCCACAAGCTATTATGGGCTCTAGCATAGTTGACTAAGTCGTGAGAACTCTTACAGTGGTAGACTAGCAGATGTAGGGGATGTAGGTGGTACGGTCTACCTGATCATAAGGTGCTAGCTAGCGCTTCTGAAAGAGTATGTCTCGGTCATCCGTTTCTCAAACACCATGCAATGCGAGATATCCAACGGAGGAGATCGAGTCTTGTGGGGAAAAGTGCACAAACCTCTGCAGAGTGTATAAACTAATCATGGTTAACCATGTCCCCGGTTATGGACATCTTGAGTATCTAGTACTTGGATTATCATGTGAATCTCAGCATGTTACTATAAAATTAAGTTTGACGGGTTTGTTTAATGATGTATAATTGGGATTGAGAGTGCTGTCAACCATTCTCAATGTTTAACAACCACCATGATAGTTAAATAAATTTATTCCTTTGTAGTAGGGAAAAATTGGCTTTTCGCAAAAGTGTAACCATAGAGCTTTCCACCAGCCAAATATGCATATAGTATAGCTGTTTCATTCCATTACTCTCTATGTGTTACATTGCCAGCATATTCCATGTGCTGACCCGTTTTCGGGCTGCAACGTTAATGATGTAGACTTTTCAGACGACGATTAAGGAGTTTTAGGTCGTGGTTCTATACTCAGTGAAGCCGTTGGAGTTGATGGACTCACTTATCTTCCAAGCCTTCCGCTGTTATCGTTATTAGATGGCCTTAAGCCATATTTATTGTAATAAGTTCTCTTTTGAGACACTCAATGTAATAAGTGTGTGATTGCTACTCTATTATAAATCCTTCAAGTACTGTGTGGTATCAGCATTACTGATCCAGGGATGACACCGAAGCACAGAGATTGGACCGTTTGAGGTCTGGTCGCTACAGGGAAGGCACGCCCCCTACCTCATGGCCTCCTGTTTCTTTTCTTGACGTAGGGTCCAAGTCTCCCGGATCATAATCTTCCTAAAAATCACGTTCCCGAAGGTTTCATTCCGTTTGGACTCCGTTTGATATTCCTTTTCTTCGAAACCCTAAAACAGGCAAAAAAAACAGCAATTCTGGGATGGGCCTCCGGTTAATAGGTTAGTCCCAAAAATAATATAAAAGTGGATAATAAAGCCCAATAATGTCCAAAACAGTAGATAATATAGCATGGAGCAAAAAAAATTATAGATATGTTGGAGACGTATCAAGCATCCCCAAGCTTAATTCCTGCTCGTCCTCTAGTAGGTAAATGATAAAAATAGAATTTTTGATGCAGAGTGCTACTTGGCATAATTTTAATGTAATTCTTCTTAATTGTGGTATGAATATTCAGATCCGAAAGATTCAAGAAAAAGTTCATATTGACATAAATATAATAATACTTCAAGCATACTAACAAAGCAATTATGTCTTCTCAAAATAACATGGCCAAAGAAAGTTATCCCTACAAAATCATATAGTCTGGCTATGCTCTATCTTCACCACACATAATATTTAAATCATGCACAACCCCGATGACAAGCCAAGAAATTGTTTCATACTTTTGAAATTCTCAAAACTTTTTCAATTTTCACGCAATACATGAGTGTGAGCCATGGACATAGCACTATAGGTGGAATAGAATGGTGGTTGTGGAGAAAACAAAAAGGGAGAAGATAGTCTCACATCAACTAGGCGTATCAACGGGCTATGGAGATGCCCATCAATAGATATCAATGTGAGTGAGTAGGGATTGCCATGCAACGGATGCACTAGAGCTATAACTATATGAAAGCTCAAAAACAAACTAAGTGGGTGTGCATCCAAGTTGCTTGCTCATGAAGACCTAGGGAATTTTGAGGAAGCCCATCATTGGAATATACAAGCCAAGTTCTATAATGAAAAATTCCCACTAGTAAATGAAAGTGATAACATGAGAGACTCTCTATCATGAATATCATGGTGCTACTTTGAAGCACAAGTGTGGTAAAAGGATAGTAGCATTGTCCCTTCTCTCTTTTTCTCTCATTTTTTTATTTGGGCCTTTTTTCCTTTTTTTATGGCCTCTTCTCCTTTTTTTTCTTTTTTTCGTCCGGATTCTCATCCCGACTTGTGGGGGAATCATAGTCTCCATCATCCTTTCCTCACTGGGACAATGCTCTAATAATGATGATCATCACACTTTTATTTCTCTTACAACTCAACAATTACAACTTGATACTTAGAACAAAGTATGACTCTATATGAATGCCTCCGGCGGTGTACCGGGATATGCAATGACTCATGAGTGACATGTATGAAAGAATTATGAACGGTGGCTGTCCCACAAATACGGTGGAAAGTTGCATGGCAATATATCTCGGAATCACTACAAAGAAAAGACACATCTGTGACATTTTGGGCCAAACGAAAAAAAATTCTGTCATACATATGACACTTCTATAACGATAATTGTGACAAACCCCGGTATCATCATAGATGTGGTGGGCTCCTACTTCTATGACAAAAAATCATGACAGAAAATGGGCTTTTCGTCCTGGGCGGGCCAGAGACGCAGCTGCATGACATTCTTTGGGCCATCCATGACGAAAAAAACCATGGTAGAAGTGAGGGCGAGGAAAATTTCGGGGAGTCCCCGGTTACGGTGGGAGGTCCGGGGCCGAGCAATGTGTGTTTCTCTCGTACACGTACACGCGTGTGTGCGAGGCGTTGGCTCTAACTGAACCCGAGCGAGGCTTTGGGCTCTAACTGAACCCGAGCGATTGCACTGCAGGCTACGCGTTACTGAACCCAAGCGATCGATCGATGGCTGTTAACTGAACCCGATCGAGCGATTCCTTCGCTACTGCTGCTAACTGAAGCCGATCGATGCTGCCTCTAGATGAACAGTGAGCGTTGCGGGGGGGGGGGGGGGGGTGGATGAACAGTTCCCGGTGGGGGTGGATGAACAGGACCCCGTGGTGTTGCCTCTAGATGAACAGGACCCCGATCGATCGAGCAGGTTGGGACTGGATGAATAGGACCCCGTGGAGGGCTGGATGAACAGGACCACCCCATGGAGGGCAGGATGAATAGTAGATAGTGGAGGGCAGGATGAACAGTAGCCCATGGAGGGCTGGTTGAACAGGAGCCCGTGGAGAGGGCTGGTTGAACAGTAGTCGGTGGAGTAGCGTGCGGTGGAGGCTGGATGAACAGGAGCCCATGGATGAACAGTAGCTCCTGGAGGCTGGAGGGGGTCGACGGTGGAGATGAACAGTATCCCGTGGAGTCCCGTTTTGCGGTACGCCACACCCCTCCCGATGAACACGACCACGCATTCCGTTCCGACCCTGCCGGTTGGCTCACATGCGTTCTGTTGCCTCCCCATGAACACGACGCATTCCGTTGCCTCCCCATGAACACGACGCATTCCGTTGCCTCCCCATGAACACGACGACGACGTTGTTTCTCTGTTCTGACCCAGCCATGTACACGAGCCCTGGCCGTACGTATGCGCGAGTAGGCATTCGAGACCTCGCCCGTATGTACACATACATGGCCGTATTTTCTTTCTTGCACCCTGGCCGCGTCTACTACGACACGTGCGCGCCTCTACATCGACCAGTATATATATCTACGTACATGTTCGCGACCAGAATGACAACGCTACGTACGCTTCGACCAGGTGGGTCCTGACTGTCAGGCAGTTCCTTGCGTGCGAAGATGTTGCTGGTGGGTCCCAGCAGTCAGGGGGGCAAAATACGGTGGCCCATCCAGTGGGTCCCGCTATCAGGTGGAGGAATAATTATTTTGAACGTAATAAGGAGGCACTTCCTTGTTGCGGCTGTGGACCCAGCTGTCAGCCTCTCCACGTATAGTCCACATCCGATGGAAGGCATTCCTTGACCACGGTGACCACGCCGCGCTGAGAGCACCAGGGTGGTGGAGGACGGCGAGGCCTATGAAGGGGACGACGCGGAGCCGGGGAAGACGCGTCAGTGGATGCCCACGCGTAGAGGAGTACGAGGGTTCACTGGTTCACTGCGGTGTGAGGCTGCCGTCGCCGCAGAATAACAGGGGGTGTAGGTGAGTAGAGGGATGGCCTAGCCAGCGGTGGGAGTAGTAGGGGGCGCTGAGGCCTCCACCGCATCGCAGCCGGCCACGGGAGGCAGGAGCACGAGGCACGACCGGCGCTAGTTTGGGCGGCTGGAGCAAGAAGACCAGAGGTTGAAGAAGCACTACAGCCGTTGGATGGACATCGTACGGTCACTAGAGTTAGAATCATGCATATTGACTAAGTTGACAAAGCCCTCCGTCCCCGTCAACTTAGTAGGCCCACAAGTCAGCCTGCCACTATACTGGGTCCCAGCTAACAGGGGGAGTATTCATTTTTTTGTGCGTAATAAGGAGGCACTTCCTTGCGTGCGAAGATATAGCTGGTGGGTCCGAGCTGTAAGCGGCGGTAACGTTTTTTTGCGAAATACAGAGGCCCTTTCGGTGGGTCCCTGATGTCAGCTAGAGGAATCATTATTTTGCGCGTAATAAGGAGGCATTTCCTTGCGTGCAGCCATGGACCCAGCTGTCGGCCTCTCCACGTAAAGTCCACTTCAGATGCATGTCGGTCGTTGACCACGTTGACCATGCCGCGCCGAGAGCACCAGGGTGGTGGACGACGGCGAGGCCTAGGAAGGGAACGACACAGAGGCAGGGAAGACTCGGCAGTTGTTTCCACGCGGAGGGGAGTACGACTGTACGAGGGTTTACTCGTTCGCCTGCCGTCGTCGGAGAATAACAGCAGGTGTGGGTGAGTAGAGGGATGCCTAGGCCAGCGATGGGAGTATGGTGGGGCGGTGCACTACTAGGAAAAGGCCTACTAATGGCGCACCTAATTTGGCCATTAATGGCGCATTAGTGGTGCGCCATTAGTTCCACGCCATTAGTATATTTTACTAATGGCGCACCACAGGTGCGCCATTAGTATCTGGTATACTAATGGCGCACCTCAGATGCGCCATTAGTATATTCAACAGTGCGCCATTAGTATGCCTCCTAGGAGGCCATGTATACCCAGGTGCTTTGGCATACTAATGGCGCACAACAACAAGATGCGCCATTAGTAACTTCGGCATACTAATGGCGCACTGTTTAATGATGCGCCATTAGTACCCTTTGGCATACTAATGGCGCACTGTGATGTGATGCGCCATTAGTATGAATATTAGGTTTTTTTATTTTTTTTATTTTCTGTTTTTTGCACAGGTTACAAAATGTATAATTGGACAAAATATAGACAGCACACATCAACAACAGATTCATCGAATACAATAGAAGATTAGTCTCTGAATACAATTCATCATATTAGTCTCCGAATACAATTCATCATATTAGTCTCCAAATTGAAAAGACCGAAGAAAGATAGAACATTATATTACAAGTCTCGAGACCGCGAGTAGCGAGTTTGTCTTCACATTACAAGTCGATATCGATCATCGAAACTACCATCACATAGAAGAGAGCTGCGGTCATCACGATGAGCATCATCACGATGAAACTCGTATTCATCCGGTTCCTCCAGCGCTCCCTCCCCTCTCCCACTAGATAGCGGGCGTATCTAGATTCGGCCTCGGCCCTAGTGGTGTACCCTTTGTAACTGTTACCGCTGAATCGGTGAACCTGTCTCCGACACTCCTCCCAGTCGTCGTAGACTCCGGGAACCTTACCCTTGTACACAACATAGGACGGCATCGCTATGCAGTAGCCAAATGAAACGTTAGTACCAATTCACAGACAATACATAAGCAATATATAAGTATGCAACAGAACGATCGGAAGAGAAAAGCAAGACGTTAATAGCATCGATTACATCTAAGTTGAACGACTCTCGAAACCAAAGAGACATACTACAAGTTCATTAAAGTTTAATTACAACATGAGCCAATCGATGTTTCAGAACTAGACACAGCGTCACTGCTTTCGACTCGACTCAAGGGACCGGAGCATGGATGAAGCCGCCGTCTATCGTGGGAGTCATGAAATAACGGTCGTTGTCAGCCTGCATTTGTAGCATTGTGTCGATGTCACTGTTGGACGGTTGATTTCTTAGGTAGAACTGCCCCGAGGTACGAAGGACATCTTGATAGATGATTTCCGCAAACTCCGATTGGATGCGAAAGAATTCTTATCTGATGTCCGCGTCCTGGATTGCCGACACGCTCGCGGCCCAATCTTTGAGTTTACTCGGTAGCAGAAGTTGATGATGGTCCCGTACGATCGCCCGCATGTGATGGATGGCGTAGTAGGCACCCTTCTGACCGCCAGGCGGCTGCTTGACGCAGCAGAACGTCGTATTGTGGGAGAACACGTGCTTGCTGTACTTACGAATAGGCCTGGTGAAGGTGCCTCCAGATTTGGCGTAGCCGGGGAGAACATCATCAAGAACCTTCTTGACATTTGTGTAGTCAACGTTCGAATGACAGTCCCGGTCAAAATACGTGGCCATGGAATATTTGGGGCTTAGGAGGATGAGCGTGCAATGTGTGTCACTGCAGAAAACACGGAATGTTAAAAGAAAAACGATCGAAATCTAAGAATTCATATGTTACGGGGCGGTTGAGGGGAGGACTTACTCGGGAAAGTAAGGCACGAGGAAGTTATCCTTATCTTGGTTTGCCAGAATGACGCCTTCGAGGTAAGAACTAGCGACTTGCCGGTCCCCAGCGCTGCCCAAGATCTTGGCACGCATATAGAAGGGGTCGACTATCACGATGTCCGGGGTCTTGTCGCGAATGATCCGCATCTCCATACTCAGCAAAAATAGCCGAACGAAGGTGTAGTGCAGCGGATGAAGGTTCAACATAGCGTGGATGTCATCAAACCGCAGGACGATCGTACCCCCGATGGAGTTATCCACAAAGCCCTTGCCCTCTGGCACCTTGGCCGCGAAAACCAGGTATGCCACATCCTTCTCTCTGAGACGCCGCTTCTCCAAAGAAAGAACACTGTCATGCAGACTCCGCATAGCACCGGTTGCAGCATCGAGCATATTTCTCGGTAGCATCGGCCTACCCGCCACATGCAGCCTCCTCATTAAATCCTCAGGTGAAGGTGACCCGTCCTGAGCACGGATCGTACTCGGTGCCGGCTGGCCCGCATCCTTGTTAGTCTTTCTTTTGCGTGCCTTCTTCTTCTCCTGTAATGGGACCGAGTTCTGCTCACAGACCGCCTTCTTGAGTGTGTTGGGGGTGATAATATTTCGCACCTCGCCTATCTGAGGCTCGGTGAAGTCGGCAGCTGGAGGCGTCTCCTGAGAGCTGAACTGCACACGACGCCTGTTGCAACTTGGCTTCTCCGCGGTACCAGCTAGATCGCGCACGTCTTTTGTTGGGTTGGGTTCTTCAGAAGGAGGCCCCATGAAGTCGCCACCGTACCCATGATCGGCAAAGTACTGATTGACATTGCCAAATGTATCATCGTCGTCGTCGTTCTGATCCTGTGCCATATGCATGTTTGGATCCAGTGGCATAGGGATGTCCGGCACCGTTGCGGCGGTCTTGCCATGGGGCCGACTTGGCGCCGGCACGACTGGCGGTGTTGTCTTTGGGGTGGTGTCCCCCGCCCCCAAACGAACCTGGCTCTTCGGCCGAAGCAGGGGCCAACTCAGGCAGGCGCGGAGGGTCATCACGTCATCATCGTCGGCCCCGACGGGTCAAATCGGAGGTAACAACTCATCGCAGCCTGGCAGCACCCGAACCAGTTGAACCCTAAACAAGTTGGGTGGCATCTGGGTACCGTGGAACAAGGGGTTGCCCGGTTGAACGATTTTTCCCTTGGCGACATCGACCAACTCGTTGTTCATGAAGTGCAGGAGAGTGCACGGAACGTCGACGGCGCCCTGCGAAAACATGTAGGGCGTCAGGGATGCCCAGTCAAAGGCAAGGAGATGAAGTCCTCGGTCGAGAGAGGCTTAATTAGTTACCGTGATGATGGCGTCGAGCTCGGCTAATGTCGAGGCACCGCCAACGGCGGGCGTGCAGTTGACGGAGGGGCCGCTTGCTGCAGAGGTGACGGCCGGCGTACACCCGGGTACATTAAGCTCCCATGCCGGCGTCGGAGACACCAATGCCGCCTCCGCCGGAGACACCAATGGCCCCGCCATCGCGTTCTGCGAGTTGCTGGCCGTGAAGCTAGGAATCGGGGGCGGCCCCTGTTGGCCGCCCGCAATCCACGCACTAATCCCCTGGATCAAGGTAGGCACAATGGCGGTGATCGTCCTTCCGAGTTGTTGTTCCACTTGCTCTTGGACAATCTCCGGAATCCGTGCCACCAGTGCCCTGAGTTCTTGAACCTCGCGCGCCTGGCTTTCCGAGCTGGTCTTTTTCTCCTTTCGCCCACCAGTGTTATAGTATGACGACCATTTTGTCGACAAGCCTTTGCCGGCCACACGACCAGCTGACGTCGGCTTACTGAGCTTATCCTTGTTCTTCATTACATTCAATGCCCTATTTAGAGTGGTGTCCCAAGGGTTGCTCTTAGTCGACCCCGCGCTACTGCTTTCAGTCTCCTACGGAAGGAATGTGAACCATTTAGAAATTTGGCTTCATTAATTAGAATGCAACCATATGGAGCTAATTACGTGGGGGTGTATTCCTTACCAGAACAAGCTCAAGCGCCCTGGTCTTCGGATCCGTGGTAAGCTCCTTTGTTTTCGGGTCCTTCTTGTACCGGGCCCTGACAAAGTTCCTAGTCTGCTTGTCACCGTATTTATCGAAGAGGGGCGGTAGGCCTTGCTCGGCACGGTCCGCCTCCTCCTTGTCCCATATAGGCTCCGCCACTCTGTAACCGCCGGGACCGACTGTGTGTTCCCCTAAGTTCAGCTCCCGCATTTCTTTCCCCCACTTACTTGATTCGGAGTTTGCGGTGCTCGAACAATTGATCTTGAAGTCGTTGTAGTCATCTTCGGTGATCGAAGGATTTTTCTCCTTGATCTTCTCATAACTCTCACCTTTCTCGATCATTCTCTTCACATTGCTTTTCCAAGTAGACAGGGCCTTGCTCATCTTCGTGAGGGCAGCATTGTTCACTTTATTCCCTTTGAGGCTTGTGTTTTCAAATTCAGCGGGGAACTTGTATCGTTCGTGCAGCTTCATGAAGAGGAGATTGCGCAAATTCCCTCGGTCAGGATGCCTCAGGTTCTCGGTGTTGATCGAGACGGTGCTCCGGAGAATGCACCTGAGCTCAAGCGAGTACCCCTTGACTATTTGTTCGGGCGCCGTTGGATTCCCGTCGGAGTCCACTTCAGTAACTTCCTCCTTGAGGGTGCGGAGCACGGTCGGGCGCCGGTCCTTCCGTTGCCTCTTCGGTTGGCTGCCATCTGTGCGTGCGCCGCCATCATCAGTGGTGGCATCCTCGGCGGCACCATCAGTGGTGGCATCAGTGGGGTCATCCTCGGCGGTACCATCAGTGGTCTCAGGATCGGTGGGGAAGGCGGCGTCCTCATACAAGTGAGGTTGTTCCTCCATCTCCTGGGACAGCTTCCAGAATGCCTTGCCGCTCGAACCCCCGGCCTCATCGTTGTTGGCCATGTTTCTCTCAAAATAGGAACAAAGTTTGGTCATAAAGTTGGTTATTGTCAAGGAACAAGATCATGGTCTCATCATTTAGGGTTTGTCAACACCGAGGCATCCTAAAAGCTAAGCTTTTATCATTGAGGGTTTTTCGACGCCGAGGCACCCTAAAAGCCTAAGCTTTCATCATTTCGGTTTTTATCGACACCGAGGCACCCTAAAAGCCATGAATTAGTCACAAGTACGCCGGGGCACTTGATCCTACTTAATTAACTACTAAGATACCCCGGCCCATGCATTAGTCACAAGTACCCCATATGTCCTATTTTTAGCAAAGTCATGCTAAAATTCATGGAAAATTTCAGCATGACCTTTGCTGAAAATAGGACATATGGAGTACCTGAATTTGCCGGAACGGAAGTTAATCGACATTCCGGCAAACTCAAGGGCCTCTTGGGGTACCTGCAAAATCATTATCCAATGAAGGAATTGTGCCGCACACTGCTGCCAAAATCATTATCGACATGCTGAACTTGTATTTCACTCTGCATAGCTGAATAGTCTAACAACCAGAAATATATAACAAGAATTGCACTGCAACCAGAAAATTTAATCATGGAGATTACACTGAAAATATGGGCTAAATTACACTGTAATTCTAGGGTATATTACACTGACAAATACACTCAAAATATGGGATAAATTGCACTATAATTCTGGGGTATATTACACTGAGAATTCATCAAAAGTTGCTGAGCTTACACTAAAATACATCTGCACTGCAGGGCTTGTACACACAAATTCAGTGAGATGATCTAACACTGACAAAATAAAGGAAACACCTACTGAACCAATACAGGGCTAAAAACACATGGGGAAACTAATCACCTGCATCTAACCTACCAGGAGGTAACTGAACAAATTCAAGAACTACAACAGCAACACGAACCAATACAGAGATATGAAAGCACAAGTTACTAGCATTTGCCTAAGCAAAGAGGTCAACTGCTAATATCTATTCAATGCAAATAGTAGACATCTGAGTTCTGGTGCTCATATTGGAACATCCAGAACACCAAAGGCATCTTCAAAGTGAAAATTCTTACATCTACACAACTATTCGGCATAATCAGAATTCAAAAGTAACATTCTTCGATATAGATCATGGGTGCTCGGGGGAAAGTAGCACAAACAGACAATGCAAACAACCAATCAACTAGGGAAGCCAATCAAGAACCTAGAGATATAGCTAGCAAACTGAGAAGCACATGCAGAGCAAAAGCGAAAAGGTTACATGTTCACTGCGAAATAATAGATGCGTGAGTTCCAGTGCCCATATATGAAAAATCTTGAGCAGCCAAGGGCATCATCATCAAAGTGAAACTCTTAAGCCCTACATAATTATGCAGCCTTGATCACACATGACATTACTGGATTTAGATCTATTGTAGTAAATATAAGTACTTGGATGCTCAGATTTAAAGTAAAGTGCACGAGCAGGCAATGCAAACACACAATCAATTGGTGAAAACCATCGACAACCTTGGGACAAATACGGTGCATCAAACCTAGATAATCAGTGGACCAATTCTAAGTATGTATCAGGAACTATAGCTAGGAAGTTAGCAACAGTTGAACTTGGGGATATACTAATCATGAACAATCTCTCCTGGTCGGTCCAACTCAGAAATCATACCATTGTCTAAAACTGTTTAATAGATTCAGATCATCTAATTGTGAATCATGTGATTTGGGGGTTTCAATTTCAGATCATCGTTTACTTATCAACAAGATTGCAACAGTTGCAGACACCTCACACTAACAGATTCAGACTTGAATAGATTCAGATAACTAAGAAGAACATATCCGGAGGAGGGAGGGAGGATGGGGGTGCATTACCCTAATGTGCTAAACGACGTAAGCGCGTGCGCGCGAGGGGGAGAGGGGGAGAGGAGGAGGGGGAACTCACGGTGGCCGTAGGGATAGGGCAGTGGGGCGCGGGGAGGATATCGGGGATGACGATGACGCAGGGGAGGAGGCGACGAGGTCCGGGTGGTGGTGGTGCTCCGGCAACGGTGGTGTGGACGGGGCGGCATCCGGGCCGCCGGCGACGAGGGCGGCGAGGTGATGACGTCCAACGAGGTGGGGCGACGGAGAGAGCGGCGCCGATGTCGGGGCCTCAGGCGGCGGTGGTTGGAGACGTTGCGGCGGGGTCGAGGCGGCGTCGGGGCGGTGTCGAGGCGGCGGGGTAGCGTCGAGGCGGCGGGGCAGCGGCGTCGGGAGAGGAGAGGGGAAGGGGATCGAGGGCGAGGGCGAGGGAGAGAGAGGGGATAGGTTTAGGCCGGGGTGGAAATATGGATGGGGGCGGCACAATACTAATGGCGCACCACCCCTCGGTGCGCCATAAGTACATCCATACTAATGGCGCACCTCACCCTGGTGCGCCATTAGTACATCCATACTAATGGCGCACCTCACCCTGGTGCGCCATAAGTACATCCATACTAATAGAGCAGCTCACCCCGGTGCGCCATTAGTATTCGTGTTTAAATATGTTCAAACTTGTTTTATAAGACAGTAATAATTTTTTTATAAGAGAGTAATAAATTTTTTTATAAGATGGCTACTGCAACAGTAATATTTTTTTTATAAGACAGTAATAATTTTTTTAAAAATATCATCAAACAGTAGTGCTGGTGGAGCGGGGGAGGGTGCGCGGGGTGCGGGGGGCAGCGGCGGCGGTTGAGTAGGGGAGGGGTGCGGGGGGTCGGCGGCGGCGGTTGAGTAGGGGAATCGAGGGTGCGGGGGGTCGGCGGTGGCGGCCGGTGGACCGGGGGGTGCTCGGCGGCGAGGGGGACCGGATCTGGCGAGGTGGGATAGCGATCGAGATGGAGGGGGATCGAGATCGAGTGTCCATGAAATTTAAAAATATTCATGATAGTTCAAAAAGTGCCCATGAAATACAATCGAGAAATGAAGGCTACGATTTAAATACAATCGATCTTAGCTAGCTATCTGTTCACAATCTTCTTGCCCTTCTTTTTCGCAAATGGAGTTCTTCTGTGGAACGGACGTCCTTTAGGTAGGGTGGTCCTGCTTCTTCTTGTGGTGTATGCTGCTACTTCATCATCGTCGTCATGTTCGATCCTCGGGTCGCCGTACTTGTCGAAGTCTTGCTCATTGGCTACTCCATCCATTCCGAAGATCTTCCTTTTGCCTCTCCTCACGACAACACGACTGGGCTTTGGCGGGTCGGTAATGAAGAAGCATTGGTCCACTTGGGAAGCCAGTACCCATGGCTCATTTTTCGCGGTGACGTTTGCGCCCGCGGTCTTGGATTTGGCTTCGGGTATAACCATGGTGGTGAAATACCGGTCTTCTTTTAGGACGCTCTTCGCCCATTTGACACGGAACATCGGGACCTTCTCTCGAGCGTAGCTTAGCTCCCGGATCTCCTCGATCCTTCCGTAGTATCTGTCCTTGTCGTTACCGGTGTAGGATTCCATCGTTACCCCGGAG
Source organism: Triticum urartu (assembly GCF_056163025.1). NCBI lineage: Eukaryota > Viridiplantae > Streptophyta > Magnoliopsida > Poales > Poaceae > Triticum > Triticum urartu. The sequence continues at coordinate 113,208,488 of NC_141879.1, forward strand.
TTCTGATAACCATCGCTCTTCATGTCCTTGGCCTCGGTGTAGAATGTGTAGCCGTTGATATTGTACGCCTCATAGGTCATCAGGTTGTGCTCGGCGCCCTGTGACAAGGCGAATATGAGTTGTTCTTCTGTAGAAGAATCCTCATGTAAAGGGTACGACAGAAGCTTCTGCTTGAACCAACGCGTGAAACATGAGTTGTGCTCTTTGAGTATATCTCCGTCCGTCCTCTGTTGGCCTCGGTCATTGTACGTCTTCTTAATAAAGGTTCTGTGCTCTACCACCCAAGGATCGACCAAGTCTATGTGTTGTAGCGCGACTAGGTTTGCTCTTTCAAAGTCGGCGAGTCGACCCTCGAAGTCGACATGCATTTCGCGGCTACCCTCACGGTGACCCCATCCAGCGAGCCTGACGAGGTGCCTCTTGACGGGCAGACCAATGGGGTTCTCGATGCCTAGATAATTCGTGCAGTAGGAGATGCACTCTTCGGTCAGAAAGCCCCTGGCTATGCTTCCCTCTGGATGTGACATGTTGCGAACGTATCCTTTGATGACACCATTCATCCTTTCGAACGGCATCATGCTGTGCAGGAACGTCGGCCCGAGTTGGATGATATCGTCCATGATATGGACCAGCAGATGCACCATAACATCGAAGAATGCAGGCGGGAAGTACATCTCAAGCTCGCATAGTATCACCACGATCTCTTCCTGTAGCCTTCTGAGTTGCCTCACGCCAACAGACTTCCGAGAGATGACGTCGAAAAAGTTGCATAGGCCAAATAGCGTTCCACGGACGTGCGCGTCCATGATCCCATGGATTACAGCTGGAAGTATCTACATCATCAGCACGTGACAGTCGTGAGACTTCATCCCGCTGAACTTCTTCTTCACTGGGTCTAGGTATCTGCTTATCTTCCCCACGTAACCGTAAGGAAGTTTTACTCCTAGGAGGCAGGTGAAAAACTGCTCGATCTCCTCCTGACTTAGAGTGAAGCACGCGGGAGGGTAGTCATTTCCGGTCTTCTTGGCCTTTTTGCCTTTGCGACGACTTTCCGTGTCCTGCTTCGCCTCATCATCATCATCATATATAGCATGAAGCTCCTGCCTGATGCCCATTGATTTCAAGTCTGCCCTTGCTTTCGGCCCATCTTTGGTCCTCTCTGGCATGTTGAGCAGGGTACCAAGCAGACTCTCGCACACGTTCTTCGTGATATGCATTACATCAAGGCTGTGAGGCACACGGTGGATCTTCCAGTACGGCAAGTCCCAGAAAACAGACCTCGTTTTCCATACCTTCACCAGCGGCTCTGGCGCCTTTCGCTTCTTTCCCGGCTCTGGCGCCTTTTGCTTCTTTCCCGGTAGTGGGCAATCTTTCCAATTTTTCAACAGCTCGTCTATTTCCTCGCCGCTCCTCGTACGCGGGCGTACTCGTGGTTCGGTTTCACCATCGAACAGATCCTTGCGTTTTCTCCACGGGTCATCATCGCGAAGCCACCTTCGATGTCCCATGAACACGGTTTTCGAAGACCCGGGATCTCTATCTAGCTGGCGATACGTTGTGTCATCCATGCACCTGACGCATCCAGAAAATCCGTGGACCACCTGCCCCACGACATATCCGTAACCGAGATAGTCGTGCACCTTCGTGAGCAGCGCGGCTCTCATAGGGAAATATTCTTTCTCTGTGGCGTCCCACGTATTGGCTGGCGTTTTCCACCGCGTGTCAAGCTCCTCTTTTAGCAGCCCCAGATACAGATTGATGTCGTTCCCTGGTTGTTTCGGTCCTTCAATTAGCATACTCATGTGAATGTACTTCCTCTTCATGCACAACCAGGGGGGAAGGTTGTACATCCACACAAACACAGGCCAGGTGCTATGTGTGCTTCTCTGGCTGCCAAAACGGATTGACTCCACCGGTGCTCGCGCCCAGCACGATGTTCCTTGGATCGTTCCCAAATTCTAGGTCTTCGAAGTTTAACGCTTGCCACTGGCTCGCATCCTTAGGGTGACTCAGCATCTTGTCTTTTTTATCTATCTCCGGATCATTTGCGTCATCTTCTCGCTTCTTCTCCTCACTATCCGCGTGCCAACGCAGGAGCTTTGCTACCTTAGGGTCCGCGAAATACTGTTGCAGACGAGGAGTGATCGGAAAGTACCACACCACTTTTCGAGGAGCTTTCTTCTTCTTCTTGTATCGAGTGACGCCGCACACCGGACATATGGTAGATTCCGCGTGCTCGTCCCGATAAATGATGCAATTGTTCATGCACACATGGTATTTCACGTGCGGTAAATCCAGAGGACACACAATTTTCTTCGCCTCCTCCAAACTGGTCGGGCACTTGTTCCCCTTGGGAAGACGTTCGTGCCAGAATGACATGTTCTCGTCGAAGCATGCGTCGGTCATTTTGTGTTTTACCTTCATCTCCAGAGCCATGAGCGTTACTTTCAGGCGGGTATCCTCGGGCCTGCATCCTTCATACAATGGAGTAACCGCGTCTAACTCAAGTTGATCCATCTTGGCTTTCTCTCGGGCGGCAGCTCTTGCGTTATCCATCTGCTTGAGAAGCAGCTCTTGAATATGAGGGTCCTGCACCCAGCCCATCGATGGTCCAGCGTCGTCTGCTCCGCCAGCATCATCATCTTCATGATCATGCCCATCGTCTGCTCCGGCATCTTCCTCATCATCATGTCCTGCATCTTCTACATGATGACTGTGTACAGCATCACCGTCGTGATCATCTCCTGGGGATTCTTCGTCTTCTCGCCCGCCCGAGCCGTGGTGGTTGTCTTGCTGCCCTTCCTCATTTCTTACCCGGCCCCCATGGACGACTTCATAGTCATCTTCATCACCTTGCCACCGATAGCCATCCATGAAACCATGCAAGAGCAGGTGGTCCCGCACCTGCCCGGATTCCGGGTCTGCAATAAGGCTCTTCAGCTTGCATCTTCGACACGGACATGTTATCTCCATCTCGTTCTTTTGAAGCATCTCGGCCTTCGCGGACCTCAAAAACCTATTCACGATGCCTTCGGTCATCGTGCGGACCATGGTCGCCTGCGGGGTAGAGCAAAACGATATTTTAGAACCAAGAAAAAATTTGGCATGACTTTCCCTAAAAATAGGACCAAAAAGAATGCTTAATGCCAAAATTCTCGCCGAAACAGAAATGAATCAACATTCTGGCAAAATATTGGCAACTATCGCATTTCAAATACCGGTACACCTCCAAACACAAACACATATGCAACACCACGAACATACATAGATCTAGCTAGGCCATAAAAAGTGCATGTGCACATTGCTGTAGGGAGAACAACATAAATATAGCTTCCCCCTTACTTACCTATCAAAACAAGGTAATTTAACCACTTAAATTGAATGAATCTATGGTGGAAATGAGGTGAAAAGGAGGAGGCACCCGAGACAAGGAGGAGGTGGAGAGAATGAAGTGGGGAGAAAGTGAGTGTGGGTAGGATAGGCTGTCCAAAATATCTTGTTGCTGCCCACTTACTAATGGCGCAGCAACTCTAAATGCGCCATTAGTAATCCAGGTTACTAATGGCGCACCTTCTGGCGGTGCGCCATTAGTAGTTTTGCAAACAAAAAAAACATACTAATGGCGCACTATTCCACAGTGCGCCATTACTAGTTTAAACTAGTAATGGCGCACGGTCGAACAGTGCGCCATTAGTAGTTTTGCAAAAAAAGGAATAAAAAATATAATAAAAAAAACAACATTAGTGGCGCACTTTCCGACACGTGCGCCATTACTAGTTACAACTAGTAATGGCGCACTGTTTCTGGATGTGCCATTAGTATGTTTGGACAGGCGCAGTAGTTCAAAAAAAATTGATACTAATGGCGCACCCTGGGCCAGGTGCGCCATTAGTAGTTTCAGCTCTAATGGCGTATCAGAAGGTGGTGCGCCATTAGTATATACTAATGGCGCCCCGCTTTTCTAGTGCGCCATTAGTGTCAATCCCATCTATAGCCCTTTTTCTAGTAGTGGTGAGGCCTGCGCGGCAGCAGAGCCGGCCGCGGGGAGGATGGAGCAGGCAGTCCCACCGGCGCCTGTTTGAGCGGCTGGAGCAGGAAGAGCAGAGATTGAAGAAGCACGACGGCCGTTGGATGGCCATCCAACAGTCAATGCTTGTGCGTCAACCTTTTTTTTAGGAAAGCCTCAAATCTGTGGAAAACAGCATACAGCCCATCTACCATTATTTCTAATAATTTACAGCCCATTTGCTAATTATTAAGGTTTTTTTAGCCCATATTCTTTTTGTTAGCATTACAGCCCATATTGTGGCCACGGTTAAAAAATTATACGAAATTTTGCATATTTCGGTGCGGTCCAAACTGTTTTTAATCCCGAAATTTCGACTCACATTCAAACTGATTTTAAAAATAAATGTATATCAATATAAAATCCAACAAATTCTCCACGCATAAAAATTAATGTAATTTCAAATCTCAAAATGAAAAAACGATATTTGAAACTAATTGCTGGTTTGATGTGTTTTAAAAATGTACAGCCCATTTCTCATTACTGATGGGCCATTTTCTCGACCAGCTGAATGAAAGCTCTCCTCGTCTTGAAAGATTTGCAGCCCAACAGGCCTAACAAAGCGACTTACTTGGACAATCACAAAAAAATTGGGCTGTGGCCGTGGACCCAGCTGTCAGCCTCTCCACGTACAGTACTCTTCTGATGGAATGTCATTGACCACATTGACCATGCCACGCAGAGAGCACCAAGGCGGTGGAAGATGGCGAGGCCTAGGAAGGCGACGACGCGGAGCCGGGAAGACGCAGCAGTGGATGTCCACGTGGAGAGGAGTACGAGGGTTCACTGGTTCAGCTGCGATGTGAGGCTGCCTTCGCCGCAGGGCCTGGCTAGTGGTGGGAGTAGTAGGGGGCAATGAGGCCTCATCGGCAGCACAGCCGGCCACTGGAGGCAGGAGGAGGCGGTCTCCCCGGCGCTGGTTTGGGCGGCTGGTGCAAGAAGAGCAGCGATTGAAGAAGTAGCATGACCGTTCGATTCAAATCCAACGGTTATTGCTGCTACAATCGTTTGTTGATTAAGTTGACAAGCCCTGCGTACGCGTCAACTTAGTAGGCCCATAGGTCAGCCTCCCAACTGGTGCGCCCCAGATGTCAGTGGGAGGAATCATTTTTTCGCGTAATAAGGAGGCAGTTGATTGCGTGCGGCCAGGCCAGCGGAGGGAGTAGGGTGGGCCGGGGAAGCCTGCGCGGCATCACAGTGGGCCACAAGAGGAGGGAGCACGCAGTCCCGCCGGTGCTAGTTTAGGCGGCAGGAGCAGGAAGATCAGAGATCGAAGAAGCACGTCGGCCGTTGGATGGACATCCAACACTAACTGTTGCTAGAATCGTGTGTTCACTGACAAAGCCTTGCGTAAACAAGTCAGCCTCGAAGTCTGTGGCGTGTACAGCCCATTTGCTATTATTTTTATAATTTTTACTCATTTTCTAATTCATATGGAATTTCTTGCAGCCCGTTTTCCATCTTTAGAATTGCTGGCCATTTTCTGGTCAGTACCAGGGTCAAAAAATTAACTAAATATGTGGGAAATTTTGAAAATTCGCAAATTTTTGCTGGGGAACGAATTATTCTTAATCCAAAAATTAATAGCCATAATAAAACAAATTTAAAAATAAATTAGTACTATGTCATGTTAAATCCAATGAAATACGTATAAGATATCAGTGAAGAACAAAAACAAAAAAAGAAACTTATATCCCATTTGCTATAATTTTTTGGAATTTTCAACCCCTTTTGATATTAATTTTAACAGACATTGATCATACTCTTAAGCCAGGCCGGAATGCATCCCTCCTCGTCTTGAAAGATTTGCCGCCCAGTTATTTGGAGAAAACAAATAGGCCTAGCTTGGGTATTCTTCAAAAAGAAATAGTGGGCTACCTATTTTCCCAAAGAACTGGTGCATGAGCATTTAGCTTTATTTATTTATTTATTTACTTATTTATGTTTAGGGGACCATGAGCATGTACCTGGGCCGGATTCATGTGAGAGCCTCCCTTCCAGTTAATTATGGGCTTCTCTATTGGGCCTTCATCAGTGGGCTGCATGTTATCAACAAGTGGAAAATGTGTTTCAAGTTCCAAAAAAAATGTGTTCCGTACGATAAATATTATCCGCCACGTACGGTACGGGGCACTAGAGGATCGAACCGTGCAACGACTTTCAAAACATTGTGTTTGTCGTTCTAACAACACATTTATTCAACCAACAGATGAAATATACTACTGATTGTACATTGAAAACAGCAGCAGCAGCAGCAACCAGGGCTAGGGGTGCAACAGAAGCAGTAAGCAGGCCAAAAGAGTGAAGATGCAGCTCTCTCTTCCAAACCAAACATCAGCCATCATTACAAAAGGGCTACCAAAAAAGAACAAGTGTATGCATCAAACTAAATAAAGATCCTACTACACCAAGTGTACGCATCTAACTAACTGGCTCAGTTAGACGTTACTATTTATTATGTTGTGGAGATTGGCTGACGGCTTGAACCAGATGGGTGCCTGACGGGGGAAACTCCAGCCAGCAGGTCGAAGTCTGATACTTGCAACCCTCTCTCCTACTTTGGGCTGCAGAGCGTGGCGGCACATATCAGGGTATGGTGCATGCAGAGACGCATGGTACGCTGTGTACACACAGTTTTTCCTGATGAACGAAACTGTGCTGCCATCATGATCCTTGCCGTGGGTTATCTCCTGGTTAATCGGATAATTCAGTCTGACAAATAGAGAGCGGGTACCAAGGCTACTTACCAGCCTCCTGTCAAAAAATCCTGAAGGCCCAGAGAAGCTGGGATCCTGCTCAAAGACCTTGCGGTGACTGTGATTGTATTCCGCGAAACAACACATCCGGTACGTGCAAACGATCATCAATCTTTCGCCGTCGTCTGATCGAGCCAGGAACCACCTGCAACTGCCATGCCGCTTTTCTTTGAAAGGTTCTGGGATTAGGAAGGGTAGGGACACCAGGTGGCCTACAACATCATATCAAGTTGGAGTCAAATAAAAAAGGGCTCTTGGTTTAGTCAATCTTAAGAACAACATGTTATGAGCATGAATATTTTTTCAGCAAATGTTGACAGTAATATAAGCAAGCCATCATGATATCATAGGAAAGTAACATACTGCTGTAACAACCGTTTGTAGCGATGACTGGAGTAGGCCAGCAATACGTCCAGCCATAGAAGGAGTCGACAGCGTAAATGAAGCCCTTGTGTTCAATGGCATCAGAGAACCATGGAGGATCTATGATCCTGCGATGGACGTGCAGATTTATCCACTTACCCAGTGGCCTGTCAGATAGGCGAGACCGCAGTTGAAGAACGCAATTAGCCTAAAGTCTTTATAATTCACAGATCTTGTGGGCACTTGGCAGATTACAACCTTGAGCAAATCAAACTTGGTATCATGTTGGCTACTGTAAGATTCCGAGTATTCTGGGCCGCGGTGCCAACGCAGTGCAGTGTTAATCGAAGGAAGGGGGATCAATCGCCGGGTGTAGACCTCCACAAGCATCCAGCTGCCGCGACCGTCGACGAGCACCATCCAAGACGTGTTCATGCCGACCTAGTACATACCGTTAATGTAGTTGAGGCTGACGGGGATCGAATTGCAGTCAAGGGGGTTGATGCTCGCCACCCTACGATCGTTATGCTGCGTGACACGACGTTTCTGAAGATCAGGCGGCATCAGCAAGCAAGGAGCTGGCTTAAAAAGCTCCGGCCTCAGGGCTTTGAGTAAACGGTACAGCCCCGACGAGCACGCGGCGAGCGGCATGGTACTGAGATTGTCCACACGTGAAACAATCAGCTTGATTACCTCTGTGGGGAGTGAATTCTAGCCACTCTTTCGGCGGACGCTGCTCGGTTCTACCATTGTTAGTGCTTGGGTTTCGGACAAGGGGAGGAGGCGCCTTAGCGGGGATGGAAGATCGGACGAGATTATGTGCGGACAAAGATGGAGAAGCGAATATGTGTTGCGGGAAGTGGACAGGTGATGATGACTACAGCACGCCGCTTGACTTATGAGACACATACCAGCAGCGTAGGGTTATGTCGATGCCAGACAACTTGCTTGAGTGATCACAGTACTGGTACTCCCTACAATGCTATGCCCTAACTTGCTTGACTAGAGTAGTAGAGTAGGACTCTGCTCTACTACTAGCACCAAGGAGTAGTATATTCTAATCTAAAATTGTTACAAACTTCAATTCCCGAGCGTGGAACGACTACAAACCATGCTCAAAGACCATGTCTACGTGGTGTTTGGACAGGGGCGACAACCTCAAGGCCAACGATGCTGCTCCCGTTGCACCGTATGTGTTTCTGTCCTTCCTGTTCGAAATTGTGGTAGAATTCATGTTTCTACTCTTTATCCTACTACTATGCTAGTCCACATGATTAGTTGCGAATGACGACTTCTTCCCTGACCTCGGCAACCTCATCCTCGACGACATGGGTGACAACGTCAACGCCGGCAACCGGTGAGATACAGGGTGTAGGAAGCGGTTTGGGAATTTGCATGCCTTTCCACCCAGTGAGATACTCCGTACAAAGCACGACAGAGAAATAACCACAGAGAAGGAAGCTGAAAGTAAACAATCAAACGAGCATTTTTGCATTTTCTTTGCATTGAATCGTTTCACAAGCTTGACTAGTGTTGTTTTTCTACTTTTACAAAAACCGCATCATAATGTTAAAACGTGCATTTGCACGTACATAAGTAATAGAAGTACTCCCTCTGTCTAGGTGTATAAGTCTTCCCTCCTTCTTGGTCATGGTGCACAACCGAAGATGACTTATTGACCTGGACGGAGGGAGTAGCACAGTCTGCAAGCATATATCAAGAGAGACGTGTAGTGCGATAGTATATACTTCCTCCGTCCCATAATATAAGAATGTTTTTGTCACTACACTAGTGGCAAAAACGTTCTTATATTATGGGACGGAGGGAGTAGTAAAGTTTGTGCTATATGCACGTACTTGCAAAATGCGTACGAATAAACAAGGTTTCCAAACTTTCCCTTTTACATACTTAATTAAGGACGCTAAAAATTCCTAAACATTCGGGATTTATCATTTGCATCCCAAAACTAATGAGATCGCCTTACGAAACAAAAATTATACTCCTCCTAAAAGCCTCGGCGCTCGCAGGAGCGCTTGCGGCGCGCCACGAGCGCCCTGGTGCGCGGCCGTTTCCCAGCGCGCTGACACAATGCCTCTTCCTCAGCCTCGCAACTCGCGAGGTGCTGATTGGCGGCTTGCCGGCGGGCGAGCGCGATCTCACCGGTGTGGTGATCCGGCGCCAACAGGTACTCCTCCTTGCTAGAAGCGTGCACCCGGTCCACGTACCGCCAAGCGTAGATGAGGCGCTTGGGCCCGACTGCACTCAGGGCGTCGGCACGGGCGTCCTCCGCCACCCTCACGGCCCTCGCACGAGCCTTCTGCCAAAGAGCCAATTGCCTGACTCTCTCAGACGCGACATAGGCCTCCCAGGCAGCTTGTTCCGTGGTGCGCTTCTCTTCCTCGGCCTTCTTCTCCGCCTCTATTTTGGTGCGCTCTGCTGGAGGCAAAGCCTCCCACAAGGCAACACCATTTCTTTCCAAAGCTCCTCAAGGCTAGGGGCTCGGCGGGCGGTGCGGCATTCTCCTCGTAGCGGCGAGCCGACGCGTCTTCCGGCACGCGTGCTGGCGAGATTGGGAACACCGATGCGTCCACCTCGACATGTCACGGGGAGGAGCGGAACACCGACGCGTCCTCCTCGACTAGTGGCGGCGAGGAACGGAACGGCGACGCGTCGCGTAACGGCGAGGAGCAGAACACCGACGCGTCCTCCTCGACTAGTTGCGGCGAGGAACGGAACGGCGACGCGTGACCGTTCGCGCGGTGTAGCGAGGGGCTCCTAGGGCTTGGGAGGGGCAATGCCATGGTGGTCGACGTGAGAGGGAGGGGGAGGAGATAGCGATGAACGTGAACGTGAGGGGGAGGAGATAGCGATGTCGTGGGAGGCGCAATATTTATAGCGAGCAATGGCACACCTACGTAAGATATGGACTGAGCTGCACTGACTTAACTACCAGTCCAGTTGCGTCACTGACATGTGGGCCAGACCCCTGTTGGGCCCATATGGCAGTTACCGAATGCACCTGCAGTTACGTAACAGCTACGTGGGCATATTTGTTGGAGTAAATTATGGGGGAGCGGAGGGGTGGAAATATTGGTGGTCACAACGGATTGGACGAGCGTGGGGGGAGGAGAGTCATGCATGCAGATTTTTTCACACGGGGTGGAGTGGTGGGACTGCTGGAGGGAGAAGGAGAGTTTTGCAGGCATATGGTTTCCACAGATGGAGAGGAAAAAAATTGGAGACGAACGGGCTTCCTGCAGGTATGGGGAACGGTGCATAATAAGTTATCTTGCATGCCGGGCTAGGTATAGTCTCAAGTCGTTAAAAAAAACACGCCCCACACATGTTCATATTTCAAGGTGCACTAAACTATTGCATGCGATGATTAAGGCTGGACATAATGGTGGTATCTTAGCTGGTATCATGCACACGGGAATAGCAAACATGCTAATGTGGCAAAGAATTAAAGAAGGGAGGGGGGTTAGAGTAACTAGAGTTCTTGCATGCATTGGTAAACACATTTTTTTGTGGAGAACGATAGCACTAGTTGAGTACTTTTGCAGACTTCAAAAACTATTCCACAATGTGTCAACATTCACAATGTCAAATCAATATTTTTACACTCATTATAAAACGTAGTTCTTATACTCCCTCCTTCCATCAATATAGGGCCTAATGCGTTTTCGAGGCTAACTTTGATGAAATGTTAGAGCAATAATATATGACATGCAACTTACACAAAGCACATCATCAAATTCGTATGTGAAAGGAGCTTTCAATGATATAATTTTCACATTATGCATGTCATGTAGTATTAATTTTATCAATAGTCAAAGGCGGTCTTGAAAAATGCATTAGGCCCTATATAGATGGAAGGAGAGAGTACTCATTATAATCAGTACTCCCTCCATCTAGGTGAGCAAGTCATCTTAGATTGTGCACCATGACCAAGGAGGAGGGGAAAACGAGAGATCTTAATGTTTATTTGCTAATTAATAGCATTGCATGCAATGAACTAACCACTGCATGTCGTGTTTGGTAGTCTCAAGTCATTAAAAGCATGCACACCCACATCTCCTATTGGTTGATATGTCAAGAAACAAGAAACAAGGTAGAAGTTAATGCACCGCGCCTAAGTGTTTTGGGAGTATTGTAGATATCGATATTTTTAGTACAAATTTGGTCGTGGGATTTCATTGATGCCTGTCAAAGCATTGATAGGTCTGGTATGCGTGACCTGAAGATGAAAGCGTTGAGCATCTCGAAGTTGATCAACAATCTTCAATTGTCAAAGATTAGTTGTTCGGCCAATAAGGTGGCACACTTAATCGCTAAGTATAGCTTTGTCAATAGATTAGATGGTATTCTTATAAATAACGTACCGCCCTGTGTGGTGAATATTGTATCGAATGAGTGTACTTGTGTGGCTGGTCAATTAATATAGGGTGGTGTTCAAAAAAAGTATAAATTTGGTCAAACACTTTGCAAACGGTTGACGGGAGTAAAAAGGACCAGAGGGAGTATCATGCATGCGGAGTAGGCAAAACAAATTGCTTGTCTAAAAAAAGGCAAAAAAATTGCTCATTTATAGCCGGTCGAAGTCTCAAAGGGCGCGACCGCGCGAGGGAGGCGAAGGTCGTTGGAGGCGCGACGTTTGACGGAATTAAGTGAAGTTACATCCACGCGCCGGCATGGCGTGCAAACAGGCAGAAGCTATACCGTCAGGCCTACGATATGAGTCTAGTAGACAGGACATCTAGTGGTTCCCGCATAGTTCTCAAGAACTCTTTGGGGGCTTGCAGCCGTTTATCCACTGGGCAAGCCAGCAACCCCACGCCGTTCGCACGCCCTACTCATCCCCGTCTTCTACCTTACAACAGTTCGCTCCCAGTCCTCCCGTCCTTTCACATTAGCTCGCTCCGAGTTTGTTTTTGCGGGGTACAACAGTTCAACTTCTCCTAACCCTCTTCCAAAATCCGTGGCCTCCCAAATCTCCATGGTCGCCGCTGAGTACCAGGTTAGAGCCATCACCAGCGATCAGTTCATCGTCATCTACACACGTGGATCCGAGACGGTGAAAGCATGGCTAGCTCGCTTCCTACGAATTTTCAACAGTTCAACGGATGAGTGGCTCGCTGGGCTAGATGTTGAGTACACCACAGTCCTGGGACAAGAGAAGGATCTAAAGGACGAAGAGAGGAAGAAGCCCGCCATGATCCAGGTTTGCGTACATAATGTTTGTTTGGTCTACCACATATGCCATGCCGACGTTGAGTGCCAGGATTTTAAGAGCTTCCTCAAGGACAAAAAGAGTGAAATTCATTACTGTAGGCTTTAAGAACGACAGTGACGTCCTGCGTTGGATAGGTCTTGTTGTAGGCCAGCCCTTCGATCTCTAGAAGGCATGCCTGGTGTCCTCCTCTCAAACTTCAATGCTAACCCTGGCAGCAGCCATGATTGATCCTTCGTACGCTAAACTGAAGAAACCTCATCATGAGTTTCATCATGCATGGGAGTCAAAGACATTAGATGAAGATCACATCCTATACGCAGCAATGGATGCCTACCTTTGTTTAAATATCTACAAGGGTTGGATGAAGAAGCAGAGCCCAGTGTCTGGTTCAAGCAAAGAAGCGCCGGCGAAGAGGACGAGGAAGAGGGACGAGGACGAAGTCGAGGACGTGGACTCGGACTCCAAGTAGGTGGTAGTGCCGTCGCTCATGCTGGTTCTACTGCGGCCCCAAACGTGTCAAGCGGACTAGTTGCTTATTAGTTTATTTTCAAGGGTGTGTTGTCCTAAGGCCCCAGCTGAACTATGTTTATGTTCTTTCTCGTTATTTGAACTCTTTAGTACGCACAGTAGTACTAGTACTATGTCTTACTACTGTTCTTCTTGCAGTTGGTACTACCGCTCGTATCTTCGTGTTCCTACTGTACTTAATACGTTCGTACTAGTTGTATAATTTGGGTCAGTCGATTTGTGAAAGAAGTTCGACGGAGCGAAGGAAGAAGACGGCAGAAGAGGTGGAAGAAGCCCTTCTAGCCATCCATGTTGCATCAAACGGCTCACATGAGTCGACTGACCCAAATTGCTCCTTTAGATTGGCGGATCCACGTGGCATTCAAGGTCTCGAAGGTAGATTCCGCATCCGCACCCAGTTTGCCGGCTCGACGCGCGCGCGACCGGCTTCCGCCGCGACAGCCACCATGCGCGCCTCCTCCGCGCGAGCGGAGATGACAATGACACGCTAGTTCCTCCTGGCCGGCGTGCTGGAGCACGCGCTCCTCCTCCTCTTCGTACGCTGCGTGCATAGACGCGGCTCCACCAGCTGCTCGCGTGCTTGGCAGTGCGGCGGCATCGCGAGGAGGGACTGCAGACGACGTGAGCGGGCGAGCCTTCGGCTTCATGGAACAGGGATGGCGGCGACATGGCGGTGATGGGCGAGAAATTGTTGGCCGGAGCAGGCGGGCACCGGCATGCGCAACGGCGGCGGCGGCATATTGATGAGTGCGCATGTGGGAGCTTACTTTAGTTTTATATATAAGGTTGGTCAAACTTAAAAGAAAACCGTACTAGTACACGTAAACATTAGACTTAGGCAGTGCTTTTATTAGTTACTAACTTATGTTCTTGCCCATTGTGACCAGCCTTAGTACCACGGCCACGAAACGGAATCCTGTGCAAGCGCGTGAACCGCGGCCGCGCGGTCGATCGAATGGTGCGTCACCATGTCGCGCTCGAAGGATATCCACCGAACCTTTTTGTGTGTGTGAAAACAATCCTCGAATATTACTCAACTTTTTTTCCTCTGAAAGTTCTTAACGCTGCAATATTTCCATATATTTGAATTTAGCTCCAGTTCGTGTTTATTTGGATTTGGACGTTTTAGGTGCGCCCTAGTTTTTTTTAATACTGATTTTGTGTGCGTGACTGAGAGAGAACGTATGTATGTGTCCATATGTGTGTTGTGGCGGAAGGGCAATGTGGAAACGGTGTGCGTGTGATACAGACATAGAGAGGTGTGAATGTGCAAATGATCGTGCATGAGTGAGACATAGACAGATGTCGATACATTGTGTATACATGAGAGAACGGTCTTCTAGTTTACTTGTGTGTGTGTGTGAGAGAGAGAGAGAGGGAGGGAGAGAGAGAGACAGAGAGAGGAGCATTCGTAACACAACAACCATCTCTCTCGATTCGTCCGTCCCTCGCATGGTCGCATGCAACACATGCATCAACGCGCACATTTTGACACCCTCACCTGGCTCCTGCCCACCTCAAGGCCCGCACAATCTCTTCGTGAATACCCATTTCTCTCCTTAGGTTTGTTTTCTCTCAATATCTGACACACACACACAAACATACACACACACACACACAGAGACACATGCAGCACAAAACACACACACGCACTCCCCCGAGCACACAATTCATCCCCATCCAAGGTTATACGGCGACCACTCTCGCTTGTGCTTCTTTGCACCCCAACATGCACAACACCTCAATATTCAAAGAGGGCAAAGAGCAGATCGAAGACGGCGTCCACACCACGCTAGACAATGCGGGGTCATTTGGAAGCAGGGTGATGTGACGACAGCTGACTGACTCCTCCCCCCACCCTCTCTCTCTCTTGCACAAAATTACCAATCCCTCTCTCCCCCGCACAAAATTGTCAATCCCTCAACCCTCGAGATCCTTCCCCTCTCGTCCATGTTTTTCCTGCTCTCTCATCAAACATGTTGTCTCTTCTCCTTCCACGTATACAGAATCCAGATGCACACGCATCTCATGTATATTACATGTATGCATCTTTCTCACAGACCTAACTTCTTCCTCTCTCTATCTCTCTCTCTGTCTCGTTAGGCTTGTCTCCTACTCTCTCGTCCACATAAATACAATCTTTCCCACCCTATCTGCTCCATCTTCAAAAGCTCTCTCTGCACGTTTCATTCACACATTGGGATATGTCAAAATGTTGCTTCTATAATGGCTGATGTAGAGTTATGGTTGTTCTTGTTGCATCCTACAAAGTAATAACTATGAAATGCATTTAGATTCTCGTTTGACTGGGATTATGTGAGTTTGAGCATGTTGTGAAGTACTATAGACCTTGTATACATCTTGGGATTCGACAATGATTGTAACTATTGAATTTTATAGACCATTACATTCGAAGTCAATAGCCTAATATATTTATTTCAAAATTTCAACAAATGATTAGTTCACTACAAACTAAGAAAACAAATGTGTACTCCCTCTGTTTTTATTTAAGTCCGCATATTAGCATTGGTCAAAGTCAAGTTTTGTAAACTCTCAGAAAACTTATAACAAAAAATATTAACATATACAATAACAAATAAATACCATTAGATTCATTATTGAATGTACTTTCACATCATACATATTTGTTATGGTAAATGTTTATATTTTTCTATAAACTTGGTCAAACTTTAGGAAGTTTTACTTCGGTCAAACCTAATATGCAGAGTTTACTACTACTACTACTCGCTAGTTGCTTAGCCGAATCACTCAACATGCCACACGGGGAGTCCAGTGTCACAAAATTTTGAGGTCGGCGGGAAAATCTCCTGCGACCCTGATTCGATAGTGGAAAGTTACCATCATAGCCTTCGGAACAGGCCTACGGATGACACTTGGTAGGGGGCTGTTTTCGTAACTTCAGGTTCACCCTACCCAGCCAACCCCACCCCGGCACCCAGAGTAGTACACCTGAACTCCCCAATTTCTATGCCCACCGCAAAGTAGACTTCTCCACGGCACCGCAGCCTTCGTGATCCTCCCCTTTACATCGGCGCACTCATCCACTGCAGCGCATCTGCCTCATCGACGACCTTGTACGCTGCACTAGAGCCGGTCCACTGTCATCGTCGTACACGGAACCTCTTCCTCGGCATCGTCTTCCATGGTCTCAGATCTTCTTCTCGGAAGCCGACGCCAAGAGCAGAAGTACCACCGTCGTGGACAATGAATTGACTCCCGTTACCGACCATGACTCACAGAGGCTGCCGCGACCATTGTTCTCCTCCTCGATTGGTAATGTGTGTATTGAATCACTTAGCAGTACATGTGCAGTTCCAATTTTGTTCATACCTACCCTTCAAATTTCCTGGGTGCTATTGTTCCCGTAAAAGTAATTGGTTATAGCCTCCATTGTCCAACAGATTATCGGCTTGTAATTGTGCGTCGCTCCTGTATCATGCTGTGCTTGGGTAGGTTTCTCATCTGCAACCAGTAGTGTGGCAAATGATGGAAAGGTTTTTAGAACTAGCAAAATGCCCTTGCATTGCACGCATCAAGATGCATTTGTATGAGTAGTTTATCTTGTTGGAGATGCTCTAACATGGCAGACGAGTGCTTTAATGTTGCCCACAAGATGCGCGAGTATTACTAGTAGTATATTTTTCTTGCCATGTTGAGATTTTAAAACCACGAGTGCGAACATGCAGAGGAGCAATGAAGACAAAACACGGTATATTCGGGACATCTTCAAGGAGCATGGCAAGTTAAAGAGGAGTTGCACCGAACCTGTAAAACGAGCTTTGGTAAGTAACACCCTTTCAATTACTTTCGTGTAGCATCATGTTCTTCGATGTGTATATGTTGTAGTTTCTGTTTCTCTTAAGCGTGGTGTTCTTCGATGTGTAATAAGAAGAGTCTTAATCATCCTAATGCTTTCGTTTTTAGCTTGATGTAGGAAGTGGGTGTTCTCACCTTGTAGTCTGTTTTTATTTATTTTTTCCTTTTGAATTCACTTCTCCGAGTTCTGTTTATCTGGATTCTACTAAATGGATCTAGGTTGCTCTGAGTATTAATCTAAAAAATAAGTAACTTCATGTCAGGATGCAGTTCCTGCGAGGAGGGAAGTATGGTCAACCTCGAGATCATGTTTCCAAAATGAGCCTAGATGACACACAAGGTGCCAGTTCCCTAATGATGCTGGATTAGACACAAGGCGCAAATTCCTAGATGATGCTGGATTACACACAAGCCAGGTGGAGTCGTCATCTGTTCGTGTCCTCGTGGCATTAGTAAAAGCTGAAAGAAAGCGTGCAGCAGCCCTTGAGAATGTAGCTGAGTTCCTGAAGAAGCAAAAAGAGCAATCAGATGCTTTCTTCACCCAAGCCAAAGAAGATGGAAGAAGACAGAAATAAGCTAGCAGAGGCAGAGCAGGGTAGGCGTCTCCTGCTATCTAAAACTATTGTCAATACAAAATTTCCTTCATTATAGCTAGGTTCAAATGTTTATCCAGTCAGCATGACTATTGTGATGTCCGTGCATCTACTGATGTGGCACAAAATGTTTTTTTTCGAGTCATGTAATAACAGCAATTACTTTCCAAACAATAACAGACGAAGCATTGGACATGGTATAGTTCACGTGCAAGCCCGACATTCCAAGTTCAACTTCCACATCAAACTCATGTTCACAGATATCTGCGCATTCATACATAATGTACACAACCATGATTCACTTCAAAGCCAAAAAAATGTGAGGAGAGTTATAAATAAAGAAAATCATCTACTAGTTCCCGCTACCAGTGCGAGCACACCAAGTCAAGACCATGCGTAAATTAACTATATTTTAGTCATATTTTGTGTTCTAAAATGCCTGTCGGCTCACAGAAGGACATGTTGCCAGCACACATGCGGATTCAATGAAGCCAGGCGGGGCAGTCTTAAGCTGGTTCCACGCGGCGAGGAGGCGTGCTCAGCCGGGCCTGCAGCGAGTGCGGCCCTCTTGGCCGGCGCGCCGGTTCAATGCCTGCGCTATGAGAGGTCGCGTCCGTGTCAGAGCAATCACTCCCTCCAGTCCTTTTTTGTTTGGGTATAACAAAATCTCGTTTTCCATTCACATTTTAGCGGTTGGATTTGTGCGTGTTTGTCTGTGAGAGAGAGAGAGAGGAGACGGTAGTCGAGGTTGTCTGATCGGTAAACAAATGAATAATGTCAGTCTGGGATGGAGACGAAAAGGAGACCGCAACAAATGTTGTGTCTATAGGAGAGATAGATAGAGTAATTTTAGTGGTATGAGTCATATGTAGAGACATATAGGGTGTGTGAGAGAATCCCATAGAGAGAAAGAAAAAGTGAAAGACGACTGGAGACTGTGTGTTTGGCGGTGAAAAAGAAAGCTTAGGTACCGAGTGATACCAGAGAACGGTAGAGACGTGAGAGATAATGAAAATCGTGTAATTTATAATGATAGGGAGAGTGTGACACTTCTCAAGGGAGACGTCGAGAGACCATGTTTGCGAGGATAGGAGCAACATGAAGTGAGCATGCGGGTGAGCTGGAGAAAAGAGAGTGATAGCTACCTAAAGGAGCATGCATGCGAGAGAGATGGGCGTGAAAGGAGTGAACAAAAAAGGGACTCAAATATTTGAATTCGAGATGATGATACATGTAATCCATACTCGAACCAAAATTGATCTATCAAACATGCATACTCATATGAATTCACGCACATCTATGGTGTTTAATATGTAGATATTGCTGATCCATACATTTTAGTAGAACATAATTTGGTTAAATTTTTTCGAATTCAACCTTAAGATTTCGAGATCGTTGTATTTGTAAATCATATTATATATATAAAGGAGCAGAATTCTTTGTTGTGCTTTTGAAAGTATATATAAAAATGATGTATATAGAATGTAATTCCAATTGAAAATGGATCCCGCCCGAAAAAAATAGAATACAAACGGGATTCGAATTGAGTTGGCATGGTAAACATGCACTCTGCAAAATTTGAACGAAGCGGGGGAAGTCGCAGTAACCGCCCGAAACCAAAATCTGTGAGATGGAAATCACTAATGCATATCCCTGCCACGCAAAGCCTATATGCTCGATTTATATAGGTTTCGATTGGGGTAGGTTTGTAATTTCACCCAAACGTGTCGTAACCTCCTCTCACCCGGATTCATACACGGTGGGCACCAAAACACAATGTGTCCTCGGCCGGAATCGACTCCCTCCCCGATTCATATTCATACATGGTGGGCGCCAAAAACAAACTCTCGTCGGCAAATATTCGGTGTATGCGAGATTACCGTCCAATCCCCAACCGACTAGTGTTGCTGTGATGTAGTAGAAATTTCAAATGGGGGCTAAGTTTGTAAATTTCCTCGCATTTGAGACAAGCGCGCCCTGAATACATGGTTCCCCCCTTCCTCTCTAACTCCCTTTTCCCCATTCGTACTCTGTGGGCACCAAACCACCCTCTCCACCCCACCCTCCTCCGTCCGCCGCCGTCTGCCACCCCATCCACCGCCGTCCTCATCCACCATGCTGGAGCTAATACCCCGACGCCGCCGTCCATTACAAGAGATTGACCTCTCTCATCAATGGCTTCGGACCAGGATCCTTGCATCCCGTCCTCTCGCTTCATCCCCGCCATCGTCCACCTTGTCGGCGCCGCTCCTACAACCGTCTCGTCCACCGCGCCCCGCCGCCACCGTCTACCCTCCTGCATCCGCTTCCACGCCGCCGACAGCCATCGCTACCGCAGCACCGTCAAATTCTCAGCAGATGCGTACACTGCGCCGCACCAGAGGCGGTACTCTTTCGTATCTGCTCAACTTATTTATCGCAGCAAGAAAATAGATCGCCATTGCTTTACTCTGATTTCTTGTCTTGGTTGCGAAGTTGCCTTTGTTCGGTTTGCACCTTCAGATCTGCCATGGCAAGCTCAACACCATGCTCGCAATGCTTATGGTTTTCCCCTTTTATATTCCACACTAGTTAAATCACAGTAGACTAAATTTCAAAATTGGGTCAGTTGATTTTTCAGAGCTCGCCGGAGTTCGCCGGTGCCATCGAAGGGGCTCGGGTGGTTGTGGGGCCTCGCCGAACGAAGAAAACTCGACGCGGGTGGGGGTGGGGGTGGGTGTGGCGGAGGAACACAGGCGGTGGGGGTCGGTGGTCCGGCCGGTGGCCCGTGCGGTGTTCTGTATGGGAAGAATCAGAGACTGGGAAGAAGAAGGGTTAGGAGACGTAGGATCTTCATCCAATCGCCTGAAATGGTCGAGAGACAGCTAGGAGTTGCACTCTTAATGCGCTCTAGTTCATCATGTGTGGGCATTGCGCAACCAACATTTTATTATCCAAAATATTCTTGCTCTTCTTTACCATGTTACTCTTCCGTTCTTCTTTAATATGTACTCTCTCCGTTCCTAAATACAAGTCTTTGTATAGATTCCACCATGGACTACATATGGAGCAAAATGAGTGAATCTACACTCTAAAATGTACCTGGATACATCTGTATGTGATCCATAGTGGAAATCTCTACCAAGACTTATATTTCGGAACGGAGGGAGTATGATAGTAGTACAGTATGTTCCTTGTACTGAAGATGAGCAAGGACATTTGCAGTGTAGAGGTCTATACGGTCAGTTGTCATGGACCCTTTGAGCCTCTTTGATTCGTAGGATCTTGTAAACATAGGAATATGATTTGTAGTGGCATGCCCACTTGAATCCTATAAGAATAACAGGGAAATGCGGGGAGCTGTGTCGCCTTTGAGAGTTACATTGATATTAACAGTACCGCACCTTCACTTGAAGAGAGCTATTATCCGAAGCCTTTCTAGCCGTACCGGCAATACTAGCACATATATTCCAGCAAGTTCCACTTTGCTGATTTTACTCTGATGCTTAAGGTTTTCCCGATATATCTACACTATGATCTGTGTAGCTGCTTTGTGTCACACTAGCAGCAGTCCACTCTTGAAGCTAAACACTGCAATGACTTACAAAATTGGCACCAAGGCATCGAGTGCCATTCTAGATGCAATGAAACTCATACGCTCCCCACCTCTTGATTCTTGTTCAGAATATGATCCTAATGACTATTCTAACCTCGTGGAGTCAAAGGCAGATGGCATGTCCTATTCACCCATCTAGGTGCCTGTTCTAATTTGGCAATGTCTTATTGATTGCGGGTATCTTGCATATGTTGTCTTGCATTTCTTCTACTTTGTTGCACCGCCATCTGCTTAGTTTACTCATCATATATGTTGAGATGCCATGCCCATCCATTATCAATACATATTCTATCTGTCATCATACCATGTTTTTCCACTCAAATGATGTTCTTGTGCATCAGACATCAAAAAGGAAGAGGGTGATTGCCAAACCTGAAGGAGCACCTGCAAAGTCCTTGAAAAACGTGGTGGTGTCGGAGAAATCAGACAGCACCCCACTTATATTAGTTGTACAACCAGTGACACAAAACGTAGGACCGACTCCAGCAGACTGTACCCATACTTCACTGGCCACACCACTAGCCCCACCATATAGGACCTGCACTCCAGCAAAAGGTATACCAATTTCATTTGCCATAGCACCAGCTGTACCACAGAAAAATCTCACTCCGGTAAAAAGTACAGCAAGTCCACGGGCCAAAGACCTATCCCAACTGCAGAGAGGGCCAATTCCTGCAGATTGGAACCCCATTCCATTTATTCCTAGTTTAAAAGACAATGCTTTCAATGTTGTTAGGGACTACGTGCATATATTCCCATCATATGAAGGTTATTGTGAAGACAAACACCATTTTCACATCTTCCTGTCCAACTTATGTGTAAGTGCTATTATTCATGGCTATTATTTTCCTTTTTTCTGCTGATTGAACACATCAATGATTTACATTACATTGTTGTAACTAGGCGAGGGTCAATCTGGATAGTCATGACGAGCAAAGCTTGCTTCTGCTTTTCAAGGAAGCATTGCAGCAGTATCGGTGTTACCTGAGGAAATCACAGTTTGATGGCAAGTCTATAAACGAATTTCCGGTGAAGTCTCATGTGCTAAATTTAAAAGACATTGAATGGAAAAACCTTGTTATGCACTGGTCTCATTCCCAGGATGAGGTACTGTCTATGAAATCACATGACAATTTGAACTTCTACTTTTCCGCATGTGCCTTACGGATCTTTTTTGCAGGTAATTTGCTCGAAGAAGAATTCCGGTTTGACAAGAACGACAGGATATCGCAAATATGCTGCCCGCTGCTTTGCTCTTGTTAGTACCTGTTGTCCTGTATCACTATACTTGCATACATACCTGGTTCATTATGTGACAGCAGTATGCATGATAGCTTGCTTATCAATTGTTCGCTCCAAATTATCTGATCTATTTGAATGGTTACATTAGTGTAGAATATATCCAATGCCAATGTTTTTTTAGCTCTGCATTGTTCTTCCAAGTACATGTTGTCCTTTATCAGTGTACTTATAATGACAGGTAGTTGTTCATGTACCATCACTCTGTAGCTTATTTTCCTTTGCCCTCCATTTTCTACACATCAGATATATATTTACTCTTACCATAAGGTTGGTATTGAAGAAGTTTATCTGTGCATTGCTCTTGGCTGTACCTTTTGCCTGTATCGCTGCACTTAAATTTATAGCTACTTGGTTATGTAGCATCACTCTTCATCTTATCTTAAATATTCTCCATTTTTTCGTATATTATCACATCTATATATACTCTTAACAAAATGTAGAACAAAGGCAATGCTTTTGAAGAAGATTCTGTGGTAAACTTCTTGAATTGCCCCCCCATCAGCATGGATAGGGCCTTTATAGAGTCTGTCTTCACCAATAATGTAAGTTTGTCCATCTCAAGCCTTCAAACTTTGTTGTATATATTTGGTTAGGCATGACTGCAACAGCTATTTATTTTTGGTGTTTGCATCAAATTGCTTGTTTAAAGTTTATTATATGTAGTTCATAAACAAAAGTTCGTCCTTTCTCAATTTAAGTTTTCAGTTGTACAACCAAGTTCCTTCTTCATACCATGTAAATTAAACTATACAGAGCAAGTGATCTTCTTTTGCACTACACGTATGCTTCTGTTCTTCATCTGTAATCTAGTGGTGTGGTGAACCTACCCACTACAGCACAATGTCATATTCTGCAATGTCTTAACTATGAAAAATGTCATATCATTCTACTATTATTTAAATCATATCTTTATTTGCCAATCTGAAATGGTATAAATTGACAGCACACTAACCATTGATACTTATGAGTTCTTGATCTGTAATCCAGTGGTGTCGTGAAGCTACCAACTCATTCACAATGTCATTTCCTGCCATGTCCTGACCTGAACAATACCATATTGTGTTAATGCAAATTTAAACTGTGTCACTTTATTCGTCAGTAAGAAATGTGATGAATTGTCAGCACTGATACTTTTATGTGCAAAACCTGTCATCTGTCTGCTTGTTTATCTTTCAAACTGAGGAAGATATAAGTGTTGAACAAGCGCAGTCTCATCATCTTGCTCAGGTTCTTGCGCTGCAGCTCCCCAGCAGGGCTAACCTTTCTTGAACTCTATTGAAGTGCTGTCGGTTTTGTATATTATTTTTTCGGCGTGTTTATTTGTATGTAATCTGCTGTCTGATTGTGCTTTATTATCATAGTGGAGAACTTTCATGCCCAGTGGATGTAATATGCCGTAATTTCTTTATTTGTATAGTATATGTTTTTTCTTATTCACGAAGCTGCAGTTATTTTACTGTATATATCCTGTCTTCGCAGTAAACTGGCCAAACCGTAAAATTACGGTACATAATCAGGCCGTCATGCAATAACGATGTAGGTTGGGCCTGAAACGTGTCGATCAGCTCATGGGCCGGCAGCAGCACGAAGTGAACCCCAGCCCATGATTGTGCGAATTAAATCACGGGCTTTTAACAGGCCGAAAAATTGTCTCGGTCCTTGTTTGGCCCAATCAAATATCGGCTGCGAGCAGGCCGGATGCAAACCGGGCCGTAGTTAGGCCCAACTATATGACGGGCTTTTAACAGGCTGAAATTAATATAGGGCCAAAATGTTAAACGGGTCCTTAACAGGCCAAAACTAATATCAGGCTGAATTACTAAGTGGGCCTTTAACAAGTGGGCCCAAAAGCATAGTGTCCAGTTGACGGGCCGAATCTGATATGGGCCATAATTAGGCCCGAAACCTCTTAAAGGGCCAGACCTGATCTGGGCCATAATTTGGCACAGAACGTGGTAGGCTTTTAACGGGCCGGATCTCATATGGGCCACTATTAGGCCCGGAGCGTGGCAGGCCATTAATAGACTGTATCAAATATGGGCCGGCATTTGGCCCAAAACATGGCAGCCAGTTAACAGGCCGGCCTACTAGGGTCCTCAAAATCTTGTGGGCCTATAGCTGGGCCGGCCCATTAATGTTGGCAAAACCTCGTGGGCCTTTAGCTGGGCCAGCCCATTATGGCACACAAAAATCTTGTGGCCTTTAGTTGGGACGGCCCATTTAAACTTGCTGGGTTGTGCCACGTGTCGACGAATCATAGGCGCCTTCTGTCTAGTGAGTGGATGACATCTGTCCCGACGATGAGCCGACACGTGTTTCCTCTAGCCAATGATGATTTTACACGTGGAAAATCCCCAATGGTCGGGGCTGTTAACGGGTTATCGGATCCAAAACCCGACCCGATAGCTTAATGGCGTTCCG
This sequence comes from Triticum urartu, assembly GCF_056163025.1. Taxonomy (NCBI): domain Eukaryota; kingdom Viridiplantae; phylum Streptophyta; class Magnoliopsida; order Poales; family Poaceae; genus Triticum; species Triticum urartu. Next base: position 113,233,182 of record NC_141879.1, read on the forward strand.
TTACGGTGGATGCCACATGTCGTTCACCCTTGAAGAAAGCACTTCTGTGATGCGCGATTTATCGTCATGGAAGTGGACACTTCCGTGATGATAATTTTGGTAAAGTCATGGAACACTTCTACGACAGCACAGGTATGACTATCTTGATTCTGTCATAAATTTGTCATGGATGTACATGCATGACAAAAAAGCGACCTATTGTGACAAACATGTATCATCACGAAAGTGTATTTTTTTGTAGTGAATTGCTATGGAAATGCCATAATAGGTAGGTATGGTGGCTGTTTTGAGGAAGGTATATGGTGGGTGTATGATACCGGCGAAAGGTGCGTGGTATTAGAGAGGCTAGCAAAGGTGGAAGGGTGAGAGTGCGTATAATCCATGGACTCAACATTAGTCATAAAGAACTCATATACTTATTGCAAAAATCTACAAGTTATCAAAGCAAAGTATTACGCGCATGCTCCTAGGGGGATAGATTGGTACGAAAAGACCATCGCTCGTCCCCGACCGCCACTCCTAAGGAAGACAATAAATAAATAAATCATGCTCCGACTTCATCACATAACTGTTCACCAGACGTGCATGCTACGGGAATCACAAACTTTAACACAAGTATTTCTCAAATTCACAACTACTCAACTAGCACAACTTTAATATTACCATCTTCATATCTCAAAACAATTACCAAGCATCAAACTTCTCATACTATTAACCACACTCATAAGAAAGTTTATTATTAATCTTGTACACAAAGCATATTAGGATTTTAAGAAAATTACTATGCTATTAAAGACTCTCAAAATAATCTAAGAGAAGCATGCGAGACCAATAGTTTCTATAAAACAAATCCACCACCGTGCCCTAAAAGATATAAGCGAAGTACTAGAGCAAAATTATATAACTCAAAAGATATAAGCGAAGCACATAGAGTATTCTAAAAAAATACAAATCATATATGGCTCTCTCAGAAGGTGTGTATAGAAAGGATGATTGTGGTAAACTAACAAGCAAAGACTCAAATCGTACAAGACGCTCGAAGAAAAACACCGACAGAAGTAGACGAAAGAGGGGATGCCTTCCGGGGCATCCCCAAGCTTTGGATTTTAGATGTCCTTATATTATCTTGGGGCTGCCATGGGAATCCCCAAGCTTATGCTCTTTCCACTCCTTGTTCCATAATCCATCAAATCATTACGCAAAACTTGAAAACTTCACAACACAAAACTTAAAGTAGAAAATCTCGTGAGCTCCGTTAGCGAAAGAAAATAAAAGACCACTTCAAGGTACTGTAATGAACTAATTCTTTATTTATATTGGTGTTATACCTACTGTATTCCAACTTCTCTATGGTTTATAAACTATTTTACTAGCCATAGATTCATCAAAATAAGCAAACAACACACGAAAAACAGAATCTGTCAAAAACAGAACAGTCTGTAGTAATCTATAGATAGCGCAAGATATGGAACCCCAAAAATTCTAAAATAAATTGAAGGACGTGAGGAATTTATCTATTAATCATCTGCAAAAAGAATTAACTAAATAGAACTTTTCAAATAAAAATGGCAGTATTTCTCGTGAGCGCTAAAGTTTCTGTTTTTTACAGCAAGTTCAACAAGACTTTCCCCAAGTCTTCCCAACGGTTCTACTTGGCACAAACACTAATTAAACACAAAAAACACAACCAAAACAGAGGCTAGATAAATTATTTATTACTTAACAGGAGCAAAAAGAAAGGAATAAAAAATAAAATTGGGTTGCCTCCCAACAAGCGCTATCATTTAACGCCCCTAGCTAGGCATAGCAAGCAAGAATAGATCTAGGTATTGCCATCTTTGGTTGGCAATCCATAAGTGGCTCTCATAATAGATTCATAAGGTAATTTAATTTTATTTCTAGGAAAGTGTTCCGTGCCTTTCCTTAATGGAAATTGTAATCTAATATTTCCTTCCTTCATATCAATAATTGCACCAATCGTTCTAAGGAAAGGTCTTCCAAGAATAATAGGACATGAAGGATGGCAATCTATGTTAAGAACAATAAAATCTACGGGTACATAATTCCTATTTGCCATAATAAGAACATCATTCATTCTTCCCATAGGTTTCTTAATAGTGGAATCCGCAAGGTGCAAATTTAGAGAGCAATCATCAAAATCACGGAAACCTAACAAATCACACAAAGTCTTTGGAATCGTGGAAACACTAGCACTCAAATCACATAAAGCATAGAATTGATGATCTTTAATTTTAATTTTAATAGTTGGTTCCCACTCATCATAAAGTTTTCTAGGGATAGAAACTTCCAATTCAAGTTTTCCTTCATAAGATTGCATCAAGGCATCAACGATATGTTTAGTAAACGCTTTATTTTGACTATAAGCGTGAGGAGAATTTAGCATGGATTGCAACAAGGAAATACAATCAATCAAAGAGCAATTTTCATAGTTAAATTCCTTGAAATCCATAATAGTGGGTTTAGCAACATCTAGGGTTTTAATTTCTTCAATCCCACTTTTATCAAATTTAGCATCAAGATCAACAAATTATGAATTCTTAAAACACCTTCTAGGTAAAAGTGGATCATATTCAGTCCCATCATTATCAAGATTCATATTGCAAAACAAAGATTTAATAGGGGACACATCAATAACTTTTAGATCTTCATCTTTATTTTCATAGGAACTAGAAGAACATGCTCTTATAAAGGCATCTTTCTTAGCACGCATCCTAGTGGTTCTTTCTTTGCACTCATCAATGGAAATTCTCATAGCTTTGAGAGACTCATTGATACCATGCTTAGGTGGAATAGATCTAAGTTTCAAAGAATCAACATCAAGAGAAATTCTATCAACGTTCCTAGCCAAATCATCAATCTTAAGCAATTTTTCTTCAATCATAGCATTAAAGTTCTTTTGCGAAGTAATAAATTCTTTAATATTAGATTCAAAATCAGAGGGCATCTTATTGTAATTTCCATAAGAATTGTTGTAGGAATTACCATAATTATTAGAGGGATTACTAGGATAAGGCCTAGGATTAAAATTTCCTCTATACGCATTGTCACCAAAATTGTTCCTATCAACAAAATTCACATCCATAGATTCATTATTATTCTCAATCAAAGTAGACAAGGGCATATCATTAGGATCAGAAGAAACACTCTTATTAGAAAATAATTTCATAAGTTCATCCATCTTTCCACTCAAAACATTAATTTCTTCTATCGCATGCACCTTTTATTAGTAGATCTCTCGGTATGCCATTGAGAATAATTAACCATAATATTATCTAGGAGTTTAGTAGCTTCTCCTAAAGTGATTTCCATAAAAGTGCCTCCCGCGGCCGAATCTAAAAGATTTCTTAGAAGCAAAATTCAATCCGGCATAAAAAATTTGTCTAATCATCCAGAAATTTAAACCATGAGTAGGGCAATTACGTATCATTATTTTCATTCTCTCCCAAGCTTGTGCAACATGTTCATGATCAAGTTGCTTAAAATTCATAATATCGTTTCTAAGAGAGATGATCTTAGCGGGAGGAAAATACTTAGAGATAAAAGCATCTTTGCAGTTGTTCCATGAATCAATACTATTTTTAGGCAAAGACGAAATCCAAGTTTTAGCACGATCTCTAAGCGAAAAAGGAAATAGCTTCAATTTAACAATATCATTATCCAAATCTTTCTTCTTTTGCTTGTCACACAAATCAGCGAAGCTATTTAGATGGGTAGCGGCATCTTCACTAGGAAGGCCGGAAAACGGATCTTTCATGACAAGATTCAGCAAAGTAGTATTAATCTCACAAGATTCAGCATCGGTAAGAGGAGCAATCGGAGTGCTAATAAAATCATTGTTGTTGGTATTGGTGAAGTCACATAATTTAGTATTATCTTGAGCCATCGTGACAAGCAAGCAAACTAACACACAAGCAAAAAGCAAACGGGCAAAAAGAGGTAAAGAGAGGGAGGATAGAGAGAGAGAGGGCAAATAAAACGGCAAGGGTGAAGTTGGGGAGAGGAAAACGAGAGGCAAATGGCAAATAATGTAATGCGGGAGATAAGGGTATGTGATGGGTACTTGGTATGTTGACTTTTGCGTAGACATCCCCGGCAACGGCGCCAGAAATCCTTCTTGCTACCTCTTGAGCACTACGTTGGTTTTCCCCGAAGAGGAAGGGATGTTGCAGCAAAGTAGCGTAAGTATTTCCCTCGGTTTTTTAGAACCAAGGTATCAATCCAGTAGGAGGCTACGCGCGAGTCCCTCATACGTACACAAAACAAATAAATCCTCGCAACCAACGCAAATAGGGGTTGTCAAGCCCTATAAGGCCACTTACGAGAGTGAGATCTGATAGATATGATAAAGATAATATTTTTGGTATTTTTATGATAAAGATGCAAAGTAAAATAAAGGCAAAGTAAATAGCAAAGGAAATAACTAAGTAGTAGGAGATCAATATGATAAAGATAGACCCGGGGGCCATAGGTTTCACTAGTGGCTTCTCTCGAGAGCATAAGTATTCTACGGTGGGTGAACAAATTACTGTTGAGCAATTGACAGAATTAAGCATAGTTATGAGAATATCTAGGTATGATCATGTATATAGGCATCACGTCCGAGACAAGTAGACAGACTCCTGCCTGCATCTACAACTATTACTCCACTCATCGACCGCTATCCAGCATGCATCTAGAGTATTAAGTTAAAAACAGAGTAACGCCTTAAGCAAGATGACATGATGTAGAGGGATAGACTCATGCAATATGATGAAAACCCCATCTTGTTATCCTCGATGGCAACACTAAAATACGTGCCTTGCTGCCCCTACTGTCACTGGGAAAGGACACCACAAGATTGAACCCAAAGCTAAGCACTTCTCCCATTGCAAGAAAGATCAATCTAGTAGGCCAAACCAAACTGATAATTTGAAAAGACTTGCAAAGATAACCAATCATACATAAAAGAATTCAGAGAAGATTCAAATATTATTCATAGATATACTTGATCATAAACCCACAATTCATCGGTCTCAACAAACACACCGCAAAAAGAAGATTGCATCGAATAGTTCTCCACAAGAGAGGGGGAGAACATTGTATTGAGATCCAAAAAGAGAGAAGAAGCCATCTAGCTACTAACTATGGACCCATAGGTCTGAGGTAAACTACTCACACTTCATCGGAGGGCTATGGTGTTGATGTAGAAGCCCTCCGTGATCGACGCCCCCTCCGGCGAAGCTCCGGAATAGGCCCCAAGATGGGATCTCGTGGATACAGAAAGTTACAGCGGTGGAATTAGGGTTTTGGCTCCGTATCTGATCGTTTGGGGGTACGTAGGTATATATAGGAGGAAGGAGTACATCGGTGGAGCAACAGGGGGCCCACGAGGGTGGAGGGCGCGCCTGGGGGGTAGGCGCGCCCCCCTACCTCGTGGGCTCCTGTTTCTTTTCTTGACGTAGGGTCCAAGTCTCCCGGATCATAATCTTCCTAAAAATCACGTTCCCGAAGGTTTCATTCCATTTGGACTCCGTTTGATATTCCTTTTCTTCGAAACCCTAAAACATGCAAAAAAAAACAGCAATTCTGAGCTGGGCCTCCGGTTAATAGGTTAGTCCCAAAAATAATATAAAAGTGGATAATAAAGCCCAATAATGTCCAAAACAGTAGATAATATAGCATGGAGCAATCAAAAATTATAGATACGTTGGAGACGTATCAGTGCCACTACAGGCCAGCCAACTGTCTTGGCCCGTGCAAAAGCGGGTCATAAGGCTTGTTAGGGCTGTCATTGTCCTCGGTTTTTCCTGGCCGAGGTGTCTGGCGAGCCATTCGTCCCGGACACTATGCTTGAAACCCGCTAAGGCTTCGGCATCCGGGCAGTCAACGATTTGATTCTTCTTCGTGAGAAATCTGTTCCAAAGCTTTCGGGCTGACTCTCCGGGCTGTTGAATTATGTGACTTAAATCATCCGCGTCTGGAGGTTGGACATAGGTCCTTTGAAAATTGGCCCTAAAAGCATCCTCAAGCTCTTCCCAGCTTCCAATTGAGTTTTTGGGGAGGCTTTTTAGCCAGTGCCGAGCTGGTCCTTTCAACTGGAGGGGCAGGTATTTGATGGTGTGGAGATCATCTCCGCGAGCCATGTGGATGTGAAGGATAAAGTCCTCAATCCAGACCCCAGGGTCTGTCGTTCCGTCGTATGCCTCTATGTTCATGGGTTTGAATCCCTCTGGAAATTCATGATCTAGTACCTCATCGGTGAAGCATAGGGGGTGTGCGGCACCCTGTATTTGGATGTGTCATGGCATTCTTCGGACGGTTGTAGCGTTTGGTTTTGATACCAAACTGTTATTCGGTCAGTATAGTCATTTGGGCCGCCATGATTCTGTGCCGGAGCGCGCTTCCTGGATCCGTAGATGGACCTGGCCATACCGGCTTTTTTGTGCAGGTCTTCGCGTAAATCATGCGCTGACTTGTGTGCGCCGGCGTTAGCCGCCCTGTCGCGGCCACGGGGTGGTCGATCCGGCTGATCGGCCGTTTTATTTTTCGGCTGAATGGGCTCTAAAGCCTCGTCGTCGAACTCAGGCAGCAGCTTGCGCTTTGGATAGCTCTTTGTGTGGCGACTACCGCCGTACTTTTCTTCAGTGTCAAGCACTTTATTCCATCTGTTGTTGAGCGTATTCTGCGTGACCTTAAGCCTTTGCTGCTGCTTCTTCAGGCTCCTCGCGGTGGCAATAAGCCTTCTATGGAGGTTCTCTTGTTCCAAGTGCCTTTCCAGGATGATGTGTGCATCGTCGTCCAGACTGTTCTCCTCTCCGGAGATAAGTTGATGAGCTTTACCCTCGGCGTCGCGGTGAATGGGCAGCGGCTCCGTACTATGTTCGTCATCCGCTGGCTCATCCTGCTCCATCGCTGGGTCCATGTGGTCGTCGTTTCCTTTGGAGTCGGCCGGGGTATTATTCTTTCTTTAGCTATTATCGTTGTTTTTGCTGAGGCGGGATTTGGAGCGGCACCTATGTCGTCGCTTTGGTTGCTTCTCAAGGGGACTATCCTTTGTTGCATCCTCCGGTTCCTCGTTGCTGTTTTCTTTGGGTGTATCCACCATGTATATATCGTGTGATGAAGTGGCTGTCCAGCGCCCTATGGGCGGTGGTTCCTGTTCCTCTCCTGCATCGTCGTCCATACCGTCGATGTCTTTGGAGTCGAAATCAAGCATGTCAGTTAAGTCGTCGACAGTGGCTATCAAGTGGGTGGTGGGTGGGGAACGAATTCCTTCGTCGTTTGCTTCCCATTCGAGCCAGACATAGTTCGACCGAGGGTCTCCTGACAAGGAGAGAGACCTCAATGAATCAAGCAAATCTCCCAAGGGCGAGTGCTGAAAAATATCCGCGGAGGTAAACTCCATGATCGGTGCCCAATCAGATTGGATAGGCACGGACGCAGGCAGTTCGGAGCCTGTGGACAGGGACGAATCCAAGGGTCCGGTAACACAGGTCTCATAGGAGGTGAAGTCAGTATTCGGTTCTATTGTTGCTAAGGGTGCGGCCTCCGTGGCGGGGTCCATCCGCCCGTCCTCGGATGGCACGATCTTCTCCGGATTGAGGGCCGAAGTAACCGCAGGTGCGATCTCTCAAACACCATCCGATGGCAGAGCTAAGTCATGCTCGTCGTGACTATGCGACGCGCCTGACATGAGCTCGAATACGTCGGAGATCAAGTCTCCGTGGATATTGGCAGTGTAGTTCAAGCTTCCAAATCTGACCTGATGGCCAGGGGCGTAGCTATTGATCTGCTATAGATGGCCAAGCGAGTTAGCCCGCAGTATGAAGCCGCTGAATACGAAGATCTGTCCGGGGAGAAAAAACTCACCCTGGATCGCATCGTTACCCATGATCGAAGGAGCTATCAAGCCTTTATTGTGACAGCACATTGGAACTCTCAATGAAAGCACCAATATCAGTGTCAAAACCGATGGATCTCGGGTAGGGGGTCCCAAACTGTGTTTCTAAGGCTGATGGTAACAGGAGGCGGGGGACACAATGTTTACCCAGGTTCGGGCCCTCTCGATGGAGGTAATACCCTACTTCCTTCTTGTTTGATCTTGATGATATGAGTATTACAAGAGTTGATCTACCACGAGATCGTAGAGGCTAAACCCTAGAAGCTAGCCTATGACTCTGATTGTTGTTTCTACGGACTAAACTCTCCAGTTTATATAGACACCGGAGGGGGCTAGGGTTATAGAGAGTTGGTTAAATAGAGGGAGATCTACATATCCGAATCGCCAAGCTTGCCTTCCATGCAAAGGAGAGTCCCACCCGGACACAGGACGAAGCCTTCAATCTTCTATCTTCATAGTCCAACAGTCCGGCCAAAGTATATAGTCCGGCTATCCGAGGACCCCCTAATCCAGGACTCCCTCACTTGGGCACTGATATAGTCAGAAAAGACGGCAACAAAGATTCAAAAGTCCTCTGCCATATCATTTCAGGTGGAAGAACTGGCCCATACACGACTCTGGCAGCACCAACAAAAAGTGGTGGTTGAAGAGGAGGTTGATATGGAACAATGGCAAGATTGTTATTGTCCTCAATCACAGCTGGAGCCTCTAAGATCTTATTTTCATTCACCTGGACATCAACCTCATTCTCATTCTGAACCTCTTGAACCAAAACATTATTAGCAGACACATTCAGGGCTTGCAGTGGGCTAGTAGCCACTTGCACAGCATCAACCTCCTGTTGGATTATTGGGCCAACAGGCCCATCACCCTCTAGCACTGGATCATCAACCTGAACTTTATTCAATGGGGGCCCATCAACCACAATGTTCTACTGAGAAGAATCATTGGAGCCCATTGAGGGGTTTAAAACCATGGAAGCTTGATCCTGATGCACCTGTAGTTGCTCTCCGACCTGTTCCTCAACTATTTCATTCTAGGCACCCCAACCCTCTTGCTTCTCAGGCTGTTGCTGCTGTGGTTGGTCCTGCTGCCATGGTCGGGGGATATCATTCTAGCCAAGAGTTGGATAAGGTCTCACTGCCCAAAAAAATTCCACAGGCTGAAGCTGACCAGGCATTGGATGAGGATTCCCTTCAATGGGCATTACATCTTCATATTGAGGGAGTTGTTAAGCAAAAGCAGCAGTTAAAATGCTATAGCAGGCAGTCCAAGAAACAACCGCACCTCCAACATTGGCAAACTTGCGGAAGAAATCATCTCTTGGAACCAGCAAATTATCAGGAAAATATGCATGGACCAATGATCTAACCAAACGATCATCCTCATGATTCCAGTAATGAAATTGGCTAAAAGTTCCAACAACCTCAGACAGGATCTCTTCATTATGATAATCTAAAGGTACACCAATAAACATGAGCCAACCGGTTCTGTTCCCTTGTAATGCTCGATACCCCTCCCCATCATCATGATTTATAAATCTAACAAAGATTTCCTGGCCATATTGATCTATCAAGCGGCCATGGAGCGTTATTAACTAGGGCGCTAAGGATAACTGGGTCTTGCATCTGGTACAGACCGACGCCCTAAAACCACATCTGAGAGGAAAGAACTGGCAGCTGAAGCTCATCGACGATAAAATCCCTGACCTGCTGACGAAGAAGAGGAACATCCTTGGGCTGAGGTATCGGCACGACAATCCCCACCATGTAGGATTCATGGCGGCGGGGAGGCGAGGGGGCCTGCATGTAGAATGTACGCGGCAGGCGTTGCAGGCCGGCGTCAACGATGTCATGGCCCGCTGGCAAGAACCTCCGTGGGTCAAGCTCGTAGTTCGCCATGGACGGCGAAGGCGGAGCAGAGCTATTGGAAGGTGTGCGGTTTGATGGAGGTGGCATGGAATAACCAGACTGCAGAGCAGGAGAGGCAGGGTTTTTGGCAGGGGATCTTTCCACTATTTGGGTGCACGAAGAGTCCGGATTATGCTTGGAGGCGGGAGACTCGAGATTGGTAGTTGGGCTGTTATGTTTGGGAACCCAAATCTTTAAATTAGGAGGTGATCTCGTGCAACCTTTTTTAACATGTGTCGGTGTCAAAACTGGCAGATGTCGGATAGGGGGTCCCGAACCGTGCGTCTAAGGCTGATGGCAACAGGAGGCGGGGGACATAATGTTTACCCAAGTTCGGGCCCTCTCGATGGAGGTAATACCCTACTTCCTGCCTTGATTGATCTTGATGATATGAGTATTACAAGAGTTGATCTACCACGAGATCATAGAGGCTAAACCCTAGAAGCTAGCCTATGATTATGATTGTCTTTGTCCTATGGACTAAACCCTCTGGTTTATATAAACACCGGAGGGTGCTAGGGTTACACAGAGTCGGTTACAGAGAAGGAGATCTACATATCCGAATCGCCAAGCTTGCCTTCCACACAAAGGAGAGTCCCACCCGGACATGGGAAGAAGCCTTCAATTTTGTATCTTCATAGTCCAACAGTCTGGCCAAAGTATATAGTCCGGCTATCCGAGGACTCACTAATCCAGGACTCCCTCAGTAGCCCCTGAACCAGGCTTCAATGACGATGAGTCCGGTGCGCAGATTGTCTTCAGCATTGCAAGGCGGGTTCCTTCTCTGAATACTCCATAGAAGATTTGGAACACAAGGATTGTGTCTGGCTCTGTAAAACAAATTCCACATACCACTGTAGAGAGTATAATATTCCACAAATCTAATCTGCTGACAACTTTTCATCACGTGACATCTACCGTGGTCCGGTCATTACTAACCGTTTTTCCCAGCCTGCCACTGCACGTGTTGCGAGGCGGTTTTATTGGCACGTCTCGTCGAAGCAGAGATCGTGTTCCCCTTATCACGGGATTCTCATCAATACGTGTGACGCCCCCGATTCAATCATACACTAACCATACACGCAAACGTGTACGAGCAAGGTCAGGGACTCACGGGAAGATATCACAACACAACTCTACAAATAAAAATAAGTCATACAAGCATCATATTACAAGCCAGGGGCCTTGAGGGCTCGAATATAAGAGCTCGATCATAGACGAGTCAGCGGAAGCAACAATATCTGAGTACAGACATAAGTTAAACAAGTTTGCCTTAAGAAGGCTAGCACAAACTGGGATACAGATCGAAGTGGCGCTGGCCTCCTGCCTGGGATCCTCCTAAACTACTCCTAGTCGTCGTCAGCGGGCTGCACATAGTAGTAGGCACCTCCCGAGTAGTAGTAGTCGTCATCGACAGTGGCGTCTGGCTCCTGGACTCCATCGTCTGGTCGCAGCAATCAGGTAGGAAAGGGGAAAAAGGGGGAGCAAAGCAACCGTGAGTACTCATTCAAAGTACTCGCAAGCAAGGAGCTACACTACATATGTATGCATTGGTATCAAATGGAAAAGGGGGATCATATGTGGACTGAACTGCAGAATGCCGGAATAAGAGGGGGATAGCTAGTCCTGTCGAAGACTACGCTTCTGGCCACCTCCATCTTGCAGCATGTAGAAGAGAATAGAAGGTAAGTTCACCAAGTAGCATCGTGTAGCATAATCCTACCCGGCGATCCTCCCCTCGTCGCCCTGTTAGAGAGCGATCACCGGGTTATATCTGGCACTTGGAAGGGTGTGTTTTATTAAGTATCCGGTTCTAGTTGTCATAAGGTCAAGGTACAACTCCAAGTCGTCATGTTACCGAAGATCACGGCTATTCGAATAGATTAACTTCCCTGCAGGGGTGCACCACATTTCCCAACACGCTCGATCCCCTTTGTCCGGACACACTTTTCTGGGTCATGCCCGGCCTCGGAAGATCAACACGTCGCAGCCCTACCTAGGCACAATAGAGAGGTCTGCACGCCGGTCTAAATCCTATGGCGCAGGGGTCTGGGCCCATCGCCCTTTGCACAGCTGCACGTTGTGAACGTGGCCGGAAGCAGAACTAGCCCCCTTAATACAAGAGCAGGCTTATGGTCCAATCTGGCGCGCGCTGCTCAGTCGCTGACGTCACGAAGGATTCGGCTGATACCACGACGTCGAGTGCCCATAACTATCCCCGCGTAGATGGTTAGTGCGTATAGGCCAGTGGCCAGACTCAGATCAAATACCAAGATCTCGTTAAACGTGTTAAGTATCGGCGAATGCCGACCAGGGCCAAGCCCACCTCTCTCTTAGGTGGTCTCAACCTGCCCTGTCGCTTCGCCACAAAGATCCACACAGATGGCCGTCGGGAAAGTATGTCCTTCCAGCCCCCAATTCGTGAATCAACCACGGGTACTCCTCGAGCCAACCCGACTTTAGTCATCACATGTATCATGTATAAAGTATATAGTATATACCCGTGATCACCTCCCGAGTGATCACGGCCCGATAGTACAGCATGGCAGATGGATAAGAATGTAGGGCCACTGATGATAAACTAGCATCCTATACTAAGCATTAGGATTGCAGGTAAAGGTAACAACAATAGTAGCAAGGACAGGCTATGCATCAGAATAGGATTAACGGAAAGCAGTAACATGCTACACTACTCTAATGCAAGCAGTAGAGAGAAGAGTAGGCGATATCTGGTGATCAAAGGGGGGGCTTGCCTGGTTGCTCTGGCAAGAGAGAGGGGTCGTCAACGCCGTAGTCGTACTGGGTAGCAGTGGCGTCGGTCTCGGTGTCTAGCGAGAGAAGAGGGGGGAGAAACAATAAATATAATGCAAAAAAATGCATGACGATGCATGACATGACAAAGCGTGATGCTAGGTGTGCCCTAACGCGGTAAGAGGTGGTACCGGTGAAGGGGCAAACATCCGGGAAAATATCCCCGGTGTTTGGCATTTTCGGACAGACGATCCGGAGGGGGAAGGTTGCATGTTCGCTATGCTAGGGACATGTGGCAGACGAACGGACTGAGTATTCGGATTTGTCTTGAAATTCTGAGCAATTTTCATGTACAGAGTATTTTCATCCGAATTACAGATTATTTTATATGATTTTTTCAAAGTTTTTAAATGATTTTCTAATTTATTTCAATTCGAAATTTTATATCTAAATATTTTTGTCACATGGTGCTGTGCTAGCCGGTGTGTGTTACAGGTGGGGCCATCGGTTGGGTTGACCAAGTCAATTTGACTGGTCAACAGTGGGTGTGGCCCACATGTCATTACCACATAAACCAACTAGTGTCTAGATTAAAAAAAAAGGTCACATGCCATTGTTGTATTAAACTAAACTAGCACTAGGGTTAGTCCTAAACTAATCATATTCTAATTAAACCCCACTCACACACTCACGCACACACACATAGCACACACCACGCACGGCCATGGCCTTGACCATGGCCAGCCGCAAGCAACATGCGGGATCAGGCAACGGCCCTACGCGGTGGCAGTAGTGGAGCAGCAATATGCAACGGCAGTAGGTAGAGTAGGCAGAGCAGGCAGCAGCGGCAACCACAAAGGGCAGCAGCAAGCAACATGGAGCAGTATAGAGCAGCAACAGCAGCAAATAGCCAGCGGTAGTAGGTAATCAGCAGCGACACGTACGCGGGAGGGAGACGCCAATAGGGCGGCCAGGAGCAGCCGCGGGAGGCGCGGGCGACGACGGGCACGTCGGGGCGCGGCCACGAGGGGGCGCGCACGCACGAGGGCGTAGCCGGGCAAAGGTCATTTTGGCCAGGGCTTGGGCAGTACTAGTTTAGGCCTTTTCTCTTATTTGCATTTTCTTTTCTGTTTTCATATCTAGTCTCAGCTTTGCATTTTATTTTATTACCAAATGACTTTGTTCACATTGAAGCTTGGCACATAATTACTAGGTAATATTTTGTATTAGCTCACAAAGTTTGTGGCCACTTTGAATTATTTTGAATTTAGTGTTGAGTGTAACTTGAATAACTTGAATAAAGTTTGTAGGTCAAATAATGTTGGTGTCAACATGATAATAGATCAGCGATTTTATGCTAAAATTTGAACATTTTAGTTTTATAGTTTAAAGAAATAATAATTTGACTTGTCTTTGGAATTTGACTTGATTTTTTTATCAAGTGGCAATTTGGCTTAGTAAAACATGACGACATGGCATCATTAGCAATATAGGTTAATTATCGGGGTGTTACAATACGGGTGTGGGTAACCCAATCGTGCTTATTAGCATGACTCCTCGATTTTAGGCAATTTCCAAACGGACATGCGGAGGACGCTTGATGTTCACCCTCTTTATAAAGGGGCCAAGGCCTGTCCTTTTCTTCTCGCGCTCGATCCTTCCCCTCCCCCACCTCGAGTTCCAACAACCAAGGCTCAGGCTAAGCGCTTTGGACCTTCAACCATGTCCGGATCCAACCTTCAAGGTCGGTGGACAGAGGAGGACATCAAGAAGCTAAGGGAAGCCAGGTATCTGACCGCCGAAATCTCGCACAGGCTGCCTGCTCAAGGGCAGGTCATCCCAACTCCCAAACATACTGAGAGTGTCGTATTTGTTTCCCACTTCCTCCGAGGGCTAGACTTTAGTCTTGATCCCTTTGTAAGAGGGCTTATGTTCTATTACGGGCTCAATTTCCAGGATCTAGCTCCAGATTCCATCCTTCACATCTCATCGTTTATCGTCGTGTGTGAGTCCTTCCTCCGCATCACCCCACACTTCGGCTTATCGCTCAAGACTTTCAATGTGAAGCCGAAGATGATCGATGGGCAACACGCAAAATGCGGAGGTGCCATAATAAGCAAAGGCTCCGATGCTCTATGGCCAAAGGGTTCCTTCCCGGAGGTGTCGAACTTATGGCAGCGGGAGTGGTTTTACATCACAGCTCCCTGAGGTACAAAGTGGGCAGCTGCCCCCGCCTTCCGCTCGGGTCCCCCGCCACAACTAGCGTCATGGGTCAACAAGGGGCTGGACTAGGGGCCAGTTAATGACGTGCTGACATTGCAAAGTCGCCTCCGAGATCTCCTCAAGAGGGATGTCAGTCTTGTCAAGGTAAAGCAAGTCATGCTAGTTCGTCGGGTCTTGGCATGCCAACGTCGATCTCTCCGTATGTGGGAGTTCAACCCGGAAGGACCGCGAACTATTCAGCAATTCTTTGGCGTGACGCTTGAAGAGATGTATGGATTGTTCTTCGGATCATGAATAAAGTGTCCAGACACCACCGAGGATGCGGGTCTCAACTGCAACCGTTTAGATACCCACGTAAGTAATGCTGCGACCGAACATGCTGTTGTCTTTTTATTTGTCATAACATCATTCTGAAAACATCGCTCTCGGCCAGGGCTGGATAAGAAAGGCGGAGAGGATCAGGTGTTCGGCCCCGCTTCCCGAAGGCTCACTAGATCCTGTACTAGCCAGGATGCTCGAGCACGCACCTTATCAAGTGCCATCAGGGGAAGATAAAGGAAGGAATAAAGAAGCCGAAAGCGGGCTTCACACATTACTCATCCAAACCGTGGGAATTAGTGTCTCCGCGAAGGAGGATAATCGGGGAGAAGAATCTAGAGTCCCCTCTCCCCAATGAAGGAAAAGGACCGCCTCTGAAGACTTGGAAACGAAGGTTTCCAAATGAGGGAAGAAACCTTCGCCAGGGGGCCCTGCCCCAGAGGGCGTCCTTACCGCACAGTGCCCGCAAGGGGGCCAGCCCTCCACCGGGCTGTAAGTGAACAAGAGTACTTTGGTAAATATATCCTGCTTTATCTCCGAGGACAATAACTGAGACATATATCTTGCAGTCCGGCTTGTAGCCCTTCTCGACAGACTTCGTCTTCGGGGGATCTTCTTCCGGAGATGATGGAGAGCGAAACGCCTCCCCCTGTCTCCCCGCCTCCTGGGGCGAACGACCCTAAGGTGTCATCACGGAGGATTTCTCTTGATCCGCCAAGGTCAGAAGGTATCCCTTCAGCCACCCGAAGTTCGGAGTATTCGGCTCCTAAGGAGAGCAACAGAAAGAGTCCGGGACTGTCCGGTGCACAACCGGACGCACTGATGGGTCTTTTGGAGCAAGCGGCTATCTCAGAGGTCCATCGTACTTTAATGGGTATGGTGGCTGAGAGGATTTCATCCGCCAAAAGTGGGTTGCATGAAGCTTTTACGAGCCTGCTAAGAGGCTTTGAGGTACGCAAAGTAATATATAAATTTTTTGACGGTACCGCACACACTAGGTGTGCTCTATACAGATAGTAGGCCCTGAGACTCTGGTTGTTGTCTAGAGGCGGCAAACAGAGGATCATAGTCCCAGGTAATGATCGCGCTGCTTTCATGTGCAAGCGGCTGAGGGTCTGGTGGGTGGCCGGGCTGCTGAGTTTGCCGGGCTGAGGCAGCGACATAACGCTGCCGATGCCGACATTGCGCTTGTGAACAAGCGGCTTGACGAGGCACAAGGTATGTATTTTCGGGTGGTCAACAAATATTAAGAGGAGAATGACGCTAGTATCTATAATATGATGTGACTGCAGATGGAGCTGCCGCCATGGAGACCCTTCGGGCGGAACTTGCCCGAGCCAAGGAACAAGCCAGGAGAAGTGATGCGGCCGCCCTAAAGGCGGCCGAAGAGTTAAGAACCGAACAGGCTGCTTATCGCTAGAGCGAAGATAAAATAGCCAAGATGGCTGTTGAGCTGAAAGATGCCGCCGGCCGATATGAGCTTCTTGAAAAGGAGAGCCAAGCGAAAGTGGCTGACCTGAAGAAAGCCGTGGAAGCAGCCAAGGAAACCCGCTCTAAAATTAGAGCGGTGAAGGAGGAGCTCCGTCAAGCCGAACATATCATGGCTGGGAAGCCCTTTTTGTTGCGGACGAAGTTCGGAGATCCGAAGTATGCCCCTCTGGATCAATTATGGAGTGCTGCAGACGCGTACTTGGACTTAGCAATGAGTGCTGCTGATGCGACTGAGTTTTTCAAAGATCAGAAATATCATGAAGTGGAAAGGTTGTTCTGCTCACAGTTCAGTGCTCCAACGCGTCCGCTGTTGTTAAATGAACAAATGGCCGAGTGGGCCGAGCTCCATTGGTTGTTCGTACTTGCCATGAGGTCTGTCGTGGATCATCTTTGGCCAAAGGGACCAAGGCCGAATAGTTATTTTGGTTTAGTGCAATGATTCCTTGGTGTTGTGCCGCATATCGACGCTGTAAAGAGGTCAGCATGCATAGAGGGTGCGCGGATGGCTCTTGCCCGTGTTAAGACATACTGGGCAGAGATGGAGGCCACCGCTATTGCAACCCGGGATCCGGCCGTAGGCCAGGTCTTGGTTGAGCACTATTTTGAAGAAGTCCTAGAAGGCGCTCGTTTAATAGAGGCTCAGTGCTCGAAGAGTATCATGTTCGAGTGACATGTAACCCAACTGTAAAAACAATGCTATTTGGATTATAATGGTTGTGTTTATACTTTTGCCTGAAAGTATTATGATGCCTCCTGGGCGGCCATTTATGTATATATATAACCTGAAAGTTTGCAGTCGTCGGCTTCAGCCCTCACGCATATAATGCGGCGGTGTTCAGAAAAAGCGTGTATTCACACTTGACCCAACGTCTTGGTCCATTAAGGAGGTGATAGCACGGCGAACAAGGCAATCGGACTATATATCTTTAACACTTTCACTTAGCCATAGGAGTTTGACGGTGGGCCTACTATATAGCCCCTGGTACTTCCGCGCTCATCCGAATATGGTGCGCGTACATACATGACCGGGAAACCGGTCCTTCGTTAATGCGGAGGAATCGCGAAGATTTCGCTGAGTCATCGAGTGGTTGATCAGTCTCGCGCTTTATCATGACAGTCAGTTTTCGGCTTTCTCCATTGAGGTGCTCATCCAGATGAACCAGGGCACAATCGCAGTAGTTCTCCCGGTGCCACCTTAGACGATAGAGCGGAACGTAAGGTAGCAAAACACGGAAGCCGGGCAAACCCAACTATTGACCAAAGACATGATTCGGAGCTGATGCATATTAGGCCAAACTCGCGACGCCGAACACTCCCTAACGTATTCGGACTTTACAACATATACTGGGCTGAGTAACACCCTCGATAATGAGCCCTGAATTTCCAGGTACTTGCATTAGTCTGACGTGACGAAATGCCAATAACACCAGCATCCCTTTCGGTTGTGTTGAGTATCCGGAGGGAGTGAAGCAACAAGAGATAGTAAAAAAAGGTTTACAGAGGGTCTTAATCTAAAAAGAAGCCTTTGAGCGGGGCCCTGCTGCACGTCTGCGCCTGTGTCTCCGGTGTGCCGTATCCTGGAAGGGTGTAGCACGATGATCATCTGTAAAAGAGAAAAACATAGGTGAAATTCTTCGTGTGAAAAATTGGTTATTCTTAATGAACCATTAAAATGCATTATTCTTAATGAACCATTAAAATGCAATCTAAATAGGGTCAAGCCGAACTGTAGCCCATTTACATGCGGGAAGCCCCTAGCACCGCCTATGGGGGTATATCCATCGACCCAATCTCAGGTTTATCTGAGCTGTTACAGCTAGTGGTGCGCCGGACTCGTCTAACCATGTCCGCGGTCTTGACGAACGATCATTTCTTCTGGTTGGAGAGGCCGTTCAGTGATTGGCTGCTAGAGCCGCCACATATTCCTCCATACGTGAGGAATGCTCTATGTTTCCGCTAACTATGATGATGCCACGTGGACCGGGCATCTTAAGCTTAAGATAAGCGTAATGCGGTACTGCATTAAAACGAGCGAAGGTCGTTCTTCCGAGTAGTGCGTGATGGCCGCTTCGGAATGGAGCGATGTCGAAGGTTAATTCTTCGCTTCGAAAGTTGTCGGGAGAACCGAATACAACCTCTAGTACTAGAGAGCCCGTGCAGCGGGCCTCAGGGCCTGGTATTACTCCTTTAAAGGTAGTATTGCTTTGGCTGATTCTTGTCGGGTCTATCCCCATTTTGTGGACGGTGTCCTGATATATCAGATTAAGACTACTGCCGCTGTCCATAAGGACTCAGGTGAGATGGTATCTGTCAATTATTGGGTCTAGCACCAAGGCAGCCGATCCTCCGTGCCGGATACTAGTCGGGTGATCCCTGCGATCAAAAGTGACCGGGCAGGCCGACCAAGGGTTGAACTTGGGGGTGATGGGCTCCACGGCGTGTATGTCTCGGGGTGCGTGCTGGCGCCTCCTCTTCGGTATGTGAGTTGTGTAAATCATGTTCAATGTTTTGACCTCCGGTGGGAATTTTTTCTGTCCCCCAGTGTTCGGCTGGCGAGGCTCATCCTCGTCTTCGCTTGGTGTCTCCCTCCCCTTGTGTTCCGCGTTTAGCTTGCTGGCCTGCTTGAAGACCCAGCATTCTCTGTTGGTATGATTTGCAGGTTTGTCATAGGTGCCATGAGTCTGACATAATCTGTCTAGAATCTTGTTTAGGCTGGACGGTCCATCTCTGGTGCGTTTAAATGGCTTTTTCCGTTGACCGGGTCGAGGGCCCCTGAATCTGTCGTTTACCGCCGTGTTGTCTGGGCTGTCTTCGTTGTTTCGACGCTTGCTTTTATTGCATCGCGGTTTCCCGTTCCCATCCCTGACTTCGGATGTGCATGGGTTGCTGGTACCGCTACGGGCCAAACAATTGTGTTCGCCCGTGCAAAAGAGGGTCATAAGGCTTGTTAGGGATGTCATTGTCCTCGGTTTTTCCTGGCCGAGGTGTCTGGAGAGCCATCCGTCCAGGACACTATGCTTGAAAGCCGCTAAGGCTTCGGCATCCGGGCAGTCGACGATTTGATTCTTCTTCGTGAGAAATCTGTTCCAGAGCATTCGGGCTGACTCTCCGGGCTGTTGAATTATGTGACTTAAATCTTCTGTGTGTGAAGGTCGTGTTGGGGAACGTTGCAGAAAACAAAAAAAATTCCTATGTTTTCACCAATATCCATCTATGAGTTCATCTAGCAACGAGTGATCAGATGCATCTACATACCTTTGTAGATCGCGAGCGGAAGCGTTCAAAGAACGGGGATGAGGGAGTCGTACTCGTCGTGATCCTAATCACCGGAGATCCTAGTGTCGAACGGACGGCACCTCCGCGTTCAACACACGTACGGTCAGCGTGACGTCCCCTCCAATATGATCCAGCAAGGGGGAAGGAGAGGTTGTTGAAGATCCAGCAGCACGACGGCGTGGTGGTGGATGCAGCAGTCACCGCAGCAGGGCTTCCCCGAGCTTCTGCGAGAGGGAGAGGTGTAGCAGGGGAGAGGGAGGCACCAAGGCTTGAGTTGTGGCTGCCCTCCCTCCCCCCTTTATATAGGCCCCCTAGGGGGGTGCTCCGGCCCTAGGAGATGGGATCTCCTAGGGGGGGCAGCGGCCAAGGGGGTGGAGTAACCCCCAAGGCAAGTGGAGGCGCCCCCTCCCCTAGGGTTCCCAACCCTAGGCGCATGGGGGGCCCAAGGGGGGGGCGCACCAGCCAACTATGGGTTGGTTCCCCTCCCCACTTCAGCCCATGGGGCCCTCCGGGATGGGTGGCCCCACCCGGTGGACCTCCGGGACCCATCCGGTGGTCCTGGTACAATACCGGTGGCCGAAACTACACTTCCTATATATAATTCTTCACCTCCGGACCATTCCGGAACTTCTCGTGACATCCAGGATCTCATCCGGGACTCCGAACAACTTTCGGATTACTGCATACTCATATCTATACAACCCTAGCGTCACCGAACCTTAAGTGTGTAGACCCTACGGGTTCGGGAGACAAACAGACATGACCGAGACGACTCTCTGGTCAATAACCAACAGCGGGATCTGGATACCCATGTTGGCTCCCACATGCTCCTCGATGATCTCATCGGATGAACCACGATGTCGAGGACCTAATCAATCCCGTACTCAATTCCCTTTGACAATCGGTACGTTACTTGCCCGAGACTCGATCGTCAGTATCTCAATACCTCGTTCAGTCTCGTTACCGGCAAGTCACTTTACTCATACCATAATGCATGATCCCGTGATCAACCACTTGATCACATTGAGCTCATTATGATGATGCATTACCGAGTGGGCCCAGAGATACCTCTCCGTCATACAGAGTGACAAATCCAAGTCTCGATTCGTGCCAACCCAACAAACAGTTTCGGAGATACCTGTAATGTACCTTTATAGTCACCCAGTTATGTTGTGACATTTGGCACACCCAAGGCACTCCTACGACATCCGGGAGTTGCACAATCTCATGGTCTAAGGAAATGATACTTGACATCCAGAAAAGCTACAGCAAACGAACTACACGATCTTTGTGCTATGCTTAGGTTTGGGTCTTGTCCATCACATCATTCTCCTACTGATGTGATCCCGTTATCAATGACATCCCCATGTCCATAGCCAGGAAACCATGACTATTTGTTGATCAACGAGCTAGTCAACTAGAGGCTCACTAGGGACACATTGTGGTCTATGTATTCACACATGTATTACGATTTCCGGATAATACAATTATAGCATGAATAATAGACAATTATCATGAACAAGGAAATATAATAATCATTTTATTATTGCCTCTAGGGTATATTTCCAACAGTCTCCCACTTGCACTAGAGTCAATCATCTAGTTACATTGTGATGAATCGAACACCCATGGAATTCTGGTGTTGATCATGTTTTTCTCTAGGGAGAGGTTTAGTCAATGGATCTGCTACATTCAGGTCCATATGTACTTTACAAATCTCTATGTCTCCATTTTGAACACTTTCACGAATGGAGTTGAAGCGACGCTTGATATGCCTGGTCTTCCTGTGAAACCTGGGCTCCTTGGCAAGGGCAATAGCTCCAGTGTTGTCACAGAAGAGAGTCATCGGGCCCGACGCATTGGGTATGACTCCTAGGTCGGCAATGAACTCCTTCACCCAGACTGCTTCGTGTGCTGCCTCCGAGGCTGCCATGTACTCCGCTTCACATGTAGATCCCGCCACAACGCTTTGCTTGCAACTGCACCAGCTTACTGCCCCACCATTAAAAATATACACGTATCCGGTTTGTGACTTAGAGTCATCCAGATCTGTGTCGAAGCTAGCGTCGACATAACCCTTTACGACGAGCTCTTCCTCACCTCCATAAACGAGAAACATTTCCTTAGTCCTTTTCAGGTACTTCAGGATATTCTTGACCGCTGTCTAGTGTTCCTTGCCGGGATTACTTTGGTACCTACCTACCAAACTTACGGCAAGGTTTATATCAGGTCTGGTACACAACAAGGCATACATAATAGACCCTATGGCTGAGGCATAGGGGACGAAACTTATCTCTTCTATATCTTCTGCCATGGTCGGACATTGAGCTGAGCTCAATTTCACACCTTGCAACACAGGCAAGAACCCCTTCTTAGACTGATCCATATTGAACTTCTTCAATATCTTATCAAGGTATGTGCTTTGTGAAAGACCTATGAGGCGTCTTGATCTATCTCTATAGATCTTGATGCCTAATATATAAGAAGCTTCTCCAAGGTCCTTCATTGAAAAACTCTTATTCAAGTAGGCCTTAATGCTGTCCAAAAGCACTATATCATTTCCCATCAAAAGTATGTCATCTACATATAATATGAGAAATTCTACAGAGCTCCCACTCACTTTCTTGTAAACGCAGGCTTCTCCATAAGTCTGCATAAACCCAAACGCTTTGATCATCTCATCAAAGCGAATTTTCCAACTCCGAGATGCTTGCACCAGCCCATAAATCGAGCGTTGGAGCTTGCACACCTTGTCAGCATTCTTAGGATCGACAAAACCTTCCGGCTGCATCATATACAATTCTTCCTTAAGGAAACCATTAAGGAATGCCGTTTTGACATCCATTTTCCATATCTCATAATCATAGAATGCGGCAATTGCTAACATGATTCGGACAGACTTCAGCTTCGCTATAGGTGAGAAAGTCTCATCGTAGTCAACCCCTTGAACTTGTCGATAACCCTTAGCGACAAGCCGAGCTTTATAGATGGTCACATTACCATCCGCGTCTATCTTCTTCTTAAAGATCCATTTATTTTCTATGGCTCGCCGATCATCGGGCAAGTCAGTCAAAGTCCATACTTCGTTTTCATACATGCATCCTATCTCGGATTTCATGGCTTCCAGCCATTTGTCAGAATCCGGGCCCGCCATCGCTTCTTCATAGTTCGAAGGTTCACCGTTGTCTAACAACATGATTTCCAAGACAGGGTTGCCGTACCACTCTGGTGCAGAACGTGTCCTTGTGGACCTTCGAAGTTCAGTAGGAGCTTGATCAGAAGTATCTTGATCATCATCATTAACTTCCTCTCTAATTGGTGCAGGCACCACAGGAACATTTTCCTGAGCTGCGCTACTCTCTGCTTCAAGAGGCAGTACTTCATCAAGCTCTACTTTCCTCCCACTTACTTCTTTCGAGAGAAACTCCTTCTCTAGAAAGGATCCATTCTTGGCAACAAAGATCTTGCCTTCGGATCTGAGGTAGAAGGTATACCCAATAATTTCTTTAGGGTATCCTATGAAGATGCATTTTTCCGACTTGGGTTCGAGCTTTTCAGGTTGAAGTTTCTTGACATAAGCATCGCATCCCCAAACTTTTAGAAACGACAGCTTAGGTTTCTTTCCAAACCATAATTCATACAGTGTCGTCTCAACGGATTTCGAAGGAGCCCTATTTAAAGTGAATGCGGCAGTCTCTAAAGCATAGCCCCAAAATGATAGCGGTAAATCTGTAAGAGACATCATAGATCGCACCATATCTAATAGAGTGCGATTACGACGTTCGGACACACCATTACGCTGAGGTGTTCCAGGTGGCGTCAGTTGTGAAACTATTCCACATTTTCTTAAGTGTGTGCCAAATTCGTGACTCAAGTATTCTCCCCCACGATCTGATCGCAAGAACTTGATTTTCCTGTCACGTTGATTCTCAACCTCACTCTGAAATTCCTTGAACTTTTCAAAGGTCTCAGAATTATGTTTCATTAAGTAGACATACCCATATCTACTCAAGTCATAAGTGAGGGTGAGAACATAACGATAGCCCCCGCGAGCCTCAACGCTCATTGGACCACACACATCAGTATGTATGATTTCCAATAAGTTGGTTGCTCGCTCCATTATTCCCAAGAATGGAGTCTTGGTCATTTTACCCATGAGGCATGGTTCGCACGTGTCAAATGATTCGTAATCAAGAGACTCTAAAAGTCCATCTGCATGGAGCGTCTTCATGCGTTTGACACCTATGTGACCAAGGCGGCAGTGCCACAAGTATGTGGGACTATCATTATCAACCTTACATCTTTTGGTATTCACACTATGAATATGTGTAGCATTACGCTCGAGATTCATTAAGAATAAACCATTCACCATCGGATCATGACCATAAAACATATCTCTCATATAAATAGAACAACCATTATTCTCGGATTTAAATGAGTAGCCATCTCGTATTAAACGAGATCCTGATACAATGTTCATGCTCAAAGCTGGCACTAAATAACAATTATTGAGGTTTAAAACTAATCCCGTAGGTAAATGTAGAGGTAGCGTGCCGACGGCGATCACATCGACCTTGGAACCATTCCCGACGCGCATCGTCACCTCGTCCTTCGCCAGTCTCCGCTTATTCCGCAGCTCCTGCTTTGAGTTAAAAATGTAAGCAACCGCACCGGTATCAAATACCCAGGAGCTACTACGAGTACTGGTAAGGTACACATCAATTACATGTATATCACATATACCTTTCGTGATGCCGGCCTTCTTGTCCGCTAAGTATTTGGGGCAGTTCTGCTTCAAGTGACCACTTCCCTTGCAATGAAAACACTGAGTCTCGGGCTTGGGTCCATTCTTTGGCTTCTTCCCGGCAGCTTGCTTACCGGGCACGGCAACTCCCTTGCCGTCCTTCTTGAAGTTCTTCTTACCCTTGCCTTTCTTGAACTTAGTGGTTTTATTCACCATCAACACTTGATGTTCCTTTTTTGACTTCTACTTCTGCTGATTTCAGCATTGCAAATACTTAAGGAATGGTCTTTTCCATCCCTTGCATATTGAAGTTCATCACAAAGCTCTTGTAGCTTGGTGGAAGCGACTGGAGGATTCTGTCAATGAACGCGTCATCCGGGAGATTAACTCCCAGCTGAGTCAAGCGGTTATGTAACCCATACATCGTGAGTATGTGCTCACTGACAGAACTATTTTCCTCCATCTTACAGCTGAAGAACTTGTCGGAGACTTCATATCTCTCGACCCAGGCATGAGCTTGAAAAACCATTTTCAGCTCTTCGAACATCTCATATGCTCCGTGTCTCTCAAAACGCTTTTGGAGCCCCGGTTCTAAGCTGTAAAGCATGCCGCACTGAACGAGGGAGTAATCATCAGTACGAGTCTGCCAAGCGTTCATAACGTCTTGTACTGCAGGGACAGCAGGTGCTTCACCTAGCGGTTCTTGTAGGACATAATCTTTCTTGGCAGCTATGAGGATGATCCTTAGGTTCCGGACCCAGTCCGTATAGTTGCTGCCATCGTCTTTCAGCTTAGTTTTCTCTAGGAACGCGTTGAAGTTGAGGACAACGTTGGCCATTTGATCTACAATACATGTTGTAAAGATTTTAGACTAAGTTCATGATAATTAAGTTCATCTAATCAAATTATTCAATGAACTCCCACTCAGATAGACATCCCTCCAGTAATCTAAGTATAACATGATCCGAGTTAACTAGGCCGTGTCCGATCATCACGTGAGACAGACTAGTCAACATCGGTGAACATCTTCATGTTGATCGTATCTTCTATACGACTCATGCTCGACCTTTCAGTCTTCTGTGTTCCGAGGCCATGTATGTACATGCTAGGCTCGTCAAGTCAACCTAAGTGTTTGCATGTGTAAATCTGTCTTACACCCGTTGTATGTGAACGTTGGAATCTATCACACCCGATCATCACGTGGTGCTTCGAAACAACGAACTGTCGCAACGGCGCACAGTTAGGGGAAACACTTTCTTGAAATTATTATGAGGGATCATCTTATTTACTACTGTCGTTCTAAGTAAACAAGATGCAAAAACATGATAAACATCTCATGCAATCAAATAATCGTGACATGATATGGCCAATATCATATAGCTCCTGTGATCTCCATCTTGGGGCTCCATGATCATCTTGTCACCGGCATGACACCATGATCTCCATCATCTTGATCTCCATCATCGTGTCTCCATGAAGTTGCTCGCCAACTATTACTTCTACTACTATGGCTAACACGTTTAGCAATAAAGTAAAGTAATTTACATGGCGTTTCTCAATGACACGCAGGTCATACAAAAAATAAAGACAACTCCTATGGCTCCTGCCGGTTGTCATACTCATCGACATGCAAGTCGTGATTCCTATTACAAGAACATGATCTCATACATCACATATATATCATTCATCACAACTTTGGCCATATCACATCACAAAACACTTGCTGCAAAAACAAGTTAGACGTCCTCTAATTGTTGTTGCAAGTTTTTACGTGGCTGCAATAGGGTTCTAGCAAGAACGTTTTCTTACCTACGCCAAAACCACAACGTGAATTGCCAATTTCTATTTACCCTTCATAAGGACCCTGTTCATCGAATCTGATCCGACTAAAGTGGGAGAGACAGACACCCGCCAGCCACCTTATGCAACTAGTGCATGCCAGTCGGTGGAACCGGTCTCACGTAAGCGTACGTGTAAGGTTGGTCCGGGCCGCTTCATCCCACGATGCCGCCGAATCAAGATAAGACTAGTAACAGCAAGCAAATTGGCAATATCGACGCCCACAACTACTTTGTGTTCTACTCGTGCATAGTAACTACGCATAGACCTAGCTCATGATGCCACTGTTGGGGAACATTGCAGAAAACAAAAAAATTTCCTACATTTTCACCAAGATCCATCTATGAGGTCATCTAGCAACGAGTGATCGGATGCATCTACATACCTTTGTAGATCACGAGCGGAAGCATTCAAAGAACGGGGATGAGGGTGTCGTACTCGTCGTGATCGAAATCACCGGAGATCCTAGCGCCGAACGGACGGCACCTCCACGTTCAACACACGTACGGTCAGCGTGACGTCTCCTCCTTCTTGATTCAGAAAGGGGGAAGGAGAGGTTGATGAAGATCCAGCAGCACGACGGCGTGGTGGTGGATGCAGCAGTCACCGCAGCAGGGCTTCGCCGAGCTTCTGCGAGAGGGAGAGGTGTAGCAGGGGAGAGGGAGGTGCCAAGGCTTGAGTTGTGGCTGCCCTCCCTCCCCCCCTTTATATAGGCTCCCTAGGGGGGTGCGCCGGCCCAAGGAGATTGGATCTCCTAGGGGCGGCGGCGGCCAAGGGAGTGGAGTAACCCCCAAGGCAAGTGGAGGCGCCCCCTCCCCTAGGGTTCCCAACCCTAGGCGCATGGGGGGCCCAAGGGGGGGGGCACCAGCCAACTATGGGCTGGTTCCCCTCCCCACTTCAGCCCATGGGGCCCTCCGGGATGGGTGGCCCCACCCGAAGGACCCCCGGGACCCATCCGGTGGTCCTGGTACAATACCGGTGACCCCGAAACTTTCCCGATGGCCGAAACTACACTTCCTATATATAATTCTTCACCTCCGGACCATTCCGGAACTTCTCGTGACATCCAGGATCTCATCCGGGACTCCGAACAACTTTCGGATTACTGCATACTCATATCTATACAACCCTAGCGTCACCGAACCTTAAGTGTGTAGACCCTACGGGTTCGGGAGACAAGCAGACATGACCGAGATGACTCTCTGGTCAATAACCAACAGCGGGATCTGGATACCCATGTTGGCTCCCACATGCTCCTCGATGATCTCATCGGATGAACCACGATGTCGAGGACCTAATCAATCCCGTACTCAATTCCCTTTGTCAATCGGTACGTTACTTGCCCAAGACTCGATCGTCGGTATCTCAATACCTCGTTCAGTCTCGTTACCGGCAAGTCACTTTACTCATAGCGTAATGCATGATCCCGTGATAAACCACTTGATCACATTGAGCTCATTATGATGATGCATTACCGAGTGGGCCCAGAGATACCTCTCCGTCATACGGAGTGACAAATCCCATTCTCGGTTCGTGCCAACCCAACAAACACTTTCGGAGATACCTGTAATGAACCTTTATAGTCACCCAATTACGTTGTGACGTTTGGCACACCCAAGGCACTCCTACGGCATCCGGGAGTTGCACAATCTCATGGTCTAAGGAAATGATACTTGACATCCAGAAAAGCTACAGCAAACAAACTAGACGATCTTTGTGCTATGCTTAGGTTTGGGTCTTGTCCATCAAATCATTCTCCTAATGATGTGATCCCGTTATCAATGACATCCCCATGTCCATAGCCACGAAACCATGACTATCTGTTGATCAACGAGCTAGTCAACTAGAGGCTCACTAGGGACACATTATGGTCTATGTATTAACACATGTATTACGATTTCCGGATAATACAATTATAGCATGAATAATAGACAATTATCATCAACAAGGAAATATAATAATCATTTTATTATTGCCTCTAGGGCATATTTCCAACAGGTCGGACATAGGTCCCTTGAAAATTGGCCCTAAAAGCATCCTCAAGCTCTTCCCAGCTTCCAATTGAGTTTTCTGGGAGGCTTTTCAGCCAGTGTTGAGCTGGTCCTTTCAACTTGAGGGGCAGGTATTTAATGGCGTGGAGATCATTGATACGTCTCCAACGTATCTATAATTTTTGATTGTTCCATGCTATTATATTATCTGTTTTGGATGTTTATGGGCTTTATTATACACTTTTATATTATTTTCGGGACTAACCTATTAACCTAGAGCCCAGTGCCAGTTTCTGTTTTTTCCTTGTTTTAGAGTATCGCGGAAAAGGAAAATCAAACGGAGTCCAATTGACCTAAAACTTCACAGAACTTATTTTTGGACAAGAAGAAGCCGACGGAGTATCGGAGATGGACCAGGAGAGTCCCGAGCTGCCCACGAGGGTGGGGGCACGCCCCCCCAGCTGGGCGCGCCCCCCTGCCTCATGGAAAGCCCGGAGATCCACCGACGTACTTCTTCCTCCCATATATACCCATATACCCTAAAAACTTCGGGGAGGACAATAGATCGGGAGTTCCACCACCAGAAGCCTCCGTAGCTACCGAAAACCAATCTAGACCCGTTCCGGCACCCTGCCGGAGGGGGAATCCCTCTTCGGTGGCCATCTTCATCATCCCGGCGCTCTCCATGACGAGGAGGGAGTAGTACCTCCTCAGGGCTGAGGGTATGTACCAGTAGCTATGTGTTTGATCTCTCTCTCTCTAGTGTTCTTGAGGTGGTACGATCTTGATGTATCGCGAGCTTTACTATTATAGTTGGATCATATGATGTTTCTCCCCCTCTGCTCTCTTGTAATGGATTGAGTTTTCCCTTTGAAGTTATCTTATCGGATTGAGTCATTAAGGATTTGAGAACACTTGATGTATGTCTTACGTGGGATACCCGTGGTGACAATGGGGTATTCTATTGATCGACTTGATGTATGTTTTGGTGATCAACTTGCAGGTTCCGCCCATGAACCTATGCATAGGGGTTGGCACATGTTTTCGTCTTGACTCTCCAGTAGAAACTTTGGGGCACTCTTCGAAGTACTTTGTGTTGGTTTGAATAGATGAATCTGAGATTGTGTGATGCATATCGTATAATCATACCGCGGATACTTGAGGTGACATTGGAGTATCAAGGTGACATTAGGGTTTTGATTGATTTGTGTCTTACGGTGTTATTCTAGCTGTTTGTGACACTTATAGGAATAGCCCAACGGATTGATTGGAAAGAATAACTTTGAGGTGGTTTCGTACCCTACCATAATCTCTTCATTTGCTCTCTGCTATTAGTGACTTTAGAGTGACTCTTTGTTGCATGTTGAGGGATAGTTATGTGATCCAATTATGTTATTATTGTTGAGAGAACTTGCACTAGTGAAAGTATGAACCCTATGCCTTATTTCAACGCATTGCAATACCATTTGTGCTCACTTTTATCATTAGTTACCTTGCTGTCTTTATTTTTTCGGATTACAAAAACAGATATCTACCATCCATATTGCACTTGTATCACCATCTCTTCGCCGAACTAGTGCACCTATACAATTTACCATTGTATTGGATGTGTTGGGGACACAAGAGACTCTTTGTTATTTGGTTGCAGGGTTGCTTGAGAGAGACCATCTTCATCCTATGCCTCCTACGGATTGATAAACCTTAGGTCATCCACTTGAGGGAAATTTGCTACTGTCCTACAAACCTCTACACTTGGAGGCCCAACAACGTCTACAAGAAGAAGGTTGTGTAGTAGACATCAAGCTCTTTTCTGGCGCCGTTGCCGGGGAGGTGAGTGCTTGAAGGTATATCTTTAGATCTTGCAACCGAGTCTTTTAGTTTCTTGTTTTATCACTAGTTTAGTTTATAAGATAAAATTACAAAAAAATGGAATTAAGTTTGCCTCATATGCTTCATCTTTTTAATATCTTTCGTGAGTATGATGGAAAGGAAAATTGTGCCGAAGTGTTAGAAGAAGAATGCATTAAAATGTTTGGCACTAAATCTTTGAATGATGAGCATGATTGCAATGTTGTTAGTATGAACTCCTTGAATATCCATAGTACTAATGATGATTGCACTAGTTATGATGAAAATGTCTCCTATAAACATGTCCATTTTTGTTGAGTGCATTCGGTTTGCAAGTACACACCAAATAGGGAAGATAGATATTGCAAGAGGCATAACTACTTAGAAACTAAATGGTTGCAAGAAAGGCTAGATGTTTGTGCTGAAAATTAAAATTTTCTTGGCCATACTTGTGAGCTTTGCAATGAACGTGGTCATTTAACCATCCGGTGCAAATTGTTTCATGATCTAATTGTTTCCAAAAATTGTGATGACTTGATTTCTCTTGCACATCATAATGAACTTAGTTTGGTTATGGGTTACGAAGAAGTGAAACGTATAACTAACTATCTTCCAGTATTTGCCCGTGATAAACTTCTTGGATTTGATCTAGAGGAAATTTATATGTATTGTGCGGTGAATTGCATTGAAAACCCTTATATTGCCAATTACATAAAGAAAATAAAACAAATAGAAGATGAAGAGAATACTAATGAAAGGGAAGAGACTTCCCAATATCCTCCTATTATTTCTTATGATGAATCAGGTAACGAGGAGGAGCCTTCTATTCAACCAATCTCATTAATAAGGAGCTCCAAAAAGAGGATTGAACCCACACATGATGTGGTGAAGAAGAAGAAAAGAAAAAGGAAGAGAGGTAAAAAGACATCTCTCCCAAATAATGCTGCTCCTATTACTGTTGTGCCTCATGAAAAATAATTGTGGAAGATGATGCACTTGATGATGATCTCATTATGCCTATTGCTTGTTGTGATGATTATGATTGGGAAGATAATGATACTTCTTATGATCTTGAAAATCTTTTTGGCACTTGCTTGGAAGAACATGATAATTGCTATACTATTGGTGCTATCCATACTATTAATGATGAAAGTGATTATGCTTATGATATGAAAAGGCCCAAGCTTGGGGATGCTATGTTTGATGAAGATGATGTTTTTGAGAATATATTTGCTGCAATTAATGCTAGTCCGAAGCTTGGGGAAGCTATGTTTAATGAAGATGAAATTTGTAGTCTCCCAAGTTTTGATATGCAAATTTATTATGATGATAGCACGCCTCCTACTTATGATGATTATATTGATGAAAGTGGGTTTGGAAGAGTGTCAACTTTAGGAAGTAATGATCCCACTATTTTGGAGGATGTTGAATCTTATTATGATAATTATGGATTTGGAGAGGTCATGACTTTATTTAGTGATGATTCCACTATCTTGGAAGAGTTTTCAATTGATTATGATGAGAACAAAGTTGCTACTTATGATAATTATTGTGATGATACATATGCTATAAAAAGTAGTGATGATTGTATTTATAAGACTTCTCATGATTATGATTACCCCTTTTCTGAACATTACTCTTTTTATGTGTAAACAATTTATAGTATTCAAGTCTCTTATGATTCTCCCACTATCCCGAATGAGAAGAATTTTGCTTATGTGGAGAGTAGTAAATTTTCTATGCTTCTAGATCATGAAAAGAATGCTCTATGTTATGGTTATATTGTTGAATTCATTCATGATGCTACTGAAAATTATTATGAGGGAGGAACTTATGCTTGTAGGAATTGCAATAATATCAAGTTTCCTCTCTATGTGCTTAAAGTTTTGAAGCTATGCTTGTTTTACCTTCCTATGCAGGTTGATTCTTGTTCCCACAAGTTGTTTGCTCACAAAATCCGTATGCATAGAAAGTGGGTTAGACTTAAATGTGATAGTCATATTATTCATGATGCTATCTTTATGTTTCAATTCTTATCTTCTATGTGAGCATCATTGAAATCATCATGCCTAGCTAGGGGCGTTAAATGATAGCGCTTGTTGGGAGGCAACCCAACTTTATTTTTGTTCCTTGCTTTTTGATCCTGTTTAGTAATAAATAATTTATCTAGCCTTTGTTATGATTGATTTTTTATGTTTCACTGAGTGTTTGTGCCAAGTAGAACCGTTGGGAAGACTTGGGGAAAGTCTTGTTGATCTTACTGTAAAAACAGAAACTTTAGCGCTCACGAGAATTGCTACCACGTTTTATTGGAGAGTAATATTTAGTTAATTCTTTTATAATATGATTAATAGATAAATTCCTCACGTCCAGAAATTTATTTTAGAATTTTTTGGGTTCCAGAAGTTTGCGTTAGTTACAGATTACTACAGACTGTTCAGTTTTTGACAGATTCTGTTTTTCATGTGTTGTTTACTTATTTTGATGAGTCTATGGCTAGTAAAAGAGTTTATAAACCATAGAGAAGTTGGAATACAGTAGTTTTAACACCAATATAAATAAAGAATGAGTTCATTACATTACATTGAAGTGGTGTTTTGCTTTCTTTCGCTAACGGAGCTCACGAGTTTTCTGTTAAGTTTTGTGTTGTGAAGTTTTCAATTTTTGGGTAAAGATTAGATGGACTATGGAATAAGGAGTGGAAAGAGCATAATCTTGGGGATGCCCAAGGCACCCCAAGGTAATATTCAAGGACAACCAAGAGCCTAAGCTTGGGGATGCCCCGGAAGGCATCCCCTCTTTCGTCTTCGTTCATCGGTAACTTTACTTGGAGCAATATTTTTATTTACCACATGGTGTGTGTTTTTCTTGGAGCGTCAATTTATTTTGTTAGGATTTGCTTGCTATTTTAATAAAATACCAAGATATTAATTTCTTTCATGTTAGAGAGTCTTCATATAGTTGCATAATTATTCGACTACTCATTGATCTTCACTTATATCTTTCGGAGTAGTTTGTTGTTGCTCTAGTGCTTCACTTATATCTTTTTAGAGCATGGCGGTGGTTTTATTTTGAAGAAATAGATGATCTATAATGCTTCACTTATATTATTTTGAGAGTCTTTTAGAACAGCATGGTAATGTGCTTTGGTTATGAATTTAGTCCTAATATGATGGGCCTCCAAGAGGGATATAATAAAAACTATCATATAAAGTGCATTGAATACTATGAGAAGTTTGATACTTGATAATTGTTTTGAGATATGGATATGGTGATATTAGAGTCATGCTAGTTGAGTAGTTGTGAATTTGAGAAATACTTGTGTTGAAGTTTGTGATTCCCGTAGCATGCACGTATGGTGAACCGTTATGTGACGAAGTCGGAGCATGACTTGTTTATTGATTGTCCTCGTTATGAGTGGCGGTCGGGGACGAGCGATGGAATTTTCCTACCAATCTATCCCCCTAGGAGTATGCGCATAGTACTTTGTTTCGATAACTAATAGATTTTTAGAATAAGTATGTGAGTTCTTTATGACTAATGCTGAGTCCATGGATTATACGCACTCTCACCCTTCCACCATTGGTAGCCTCTCTAGTACCGCAACTTTCGCCGGTACTATAAACCCACCATATATCTTCCTCAAAACAGCCACCATACCTACCTATTATGGCATTTCCATAGCCATTCTGAGATATATTGCCATGCAACTTTCCACCGTTCCGTTTATTATGACACGTTTCATCATTGTCATATTGCTTTGCATGATCATGTAGTTGACATTGTATTTGTGGCAAATCCACCGTTCATAATTCTTTCATACATGTCACTCATGAGTCATTGCACATCCCGGTACACCGCCGGAGGCATTCATATAGAATCATACTTTGTTGTAGTATCGAGTTGTAATCATTGATTTTTCAAATAAATAGAAGTGTGATGATCATCATTAATACAGCATTGTTCCAAAAAAAGGGCCAAAACAAAAGGGAGGCCCAAAAAGGCAAAAAAAGGAAAGGCCAAATAAA